>NW_027514968.1:0-102883 GCF_048772815.1 Callospermophilus lateralis | reverse complement strand
TCTTGATGATACTTGGTGGTAATGATCAGTTCACTAAGCCCTCTTGGCTGCCCAATTTTCACTCTTCTAGGTTCAAGCGTTCGTTTCCAGTAACACTTTGAATTTTTAGTTTTCACTCTGTTTTCTGCTATTTAGATAGATGTGTTTGAAACTCTAAATCAAACACGGTTTTTGCTAGCTCCTTGAAACTTGACCAAATGTAGTAGTTCTAAGTTCTATCTCTATGGTTTGTTTCCTCTTGAAGTACCCCATGCAGAGACTGGCGAAAAACACTTTCGTTTGAAAGGCGTTGCCAAGCTTCCAAAAAACTACTAGTTTGCTGAAATCTCAGCAAACATTTTTTCACCAAATCTTGATGATACTTGCTGGTAATGATCAGTTCACTAAGACCTCTTGGCTGTCCAATTTTCACTCCTCTAGGTTCAAGCATTCGTTTCCAGTAACACTTTGAATTTTTAGGTTTCACTCTGTTTTCTGCTATATAGATAGATGTGTTTGAAACTCTAAATCAAACACGGTTTGTCCTAGCTTCTTCAAACTTGACCAAATGAAGTAGTTCTAAGTTCTATCTCTATGGTTTGTTTCCTCTTGAAGTATCCCATGCAGAGACTGGCGAAAAACACTTTCGTTTCAAAGGGGATGCCAAGCTTCCAAAAAACTACTAGTTTGCTGAAATCTCAGCAAACATTTTTTCACCAAATCTTGATGATACTTGGTGGTTATGATCAGTTCACTAAGCACACTTGGCTGCCCAATTTTCACTCTTCTAAGTTCAAGCATTCGTTTCCAGTAACACTTTGAATTTTTAGGTTTCACTCTGTTCTCTGCTATATAGATAGATGTGTTTGAAACTCTAAATCAAACACGGTTTGTGCTAGCTCCTTGAAACTTGACCAAATGAAGTAGTTCTAAGTTCTATCTCTATGGTTTGTTTCCTCTTGAAGTATCCCATGCAGAGACTGGCGAAAAACACTTTCGTTTGAAAGGGGTTGCCAAGCTTCCAAAAAACTACTGGTTTGCTGAAATCTCAGCACACCTTTTTTCACCAAATCTTGATGATACTTGGTGGTAATGATCCGTTCAATAAGCCCACTTGGCTGCCCAATTTTCACTCTTCTAGGTTCAAGCGTTCGTTTCCAGTAACACTTTGAATTTTTAGGTTTCACTCTGTTTTCTGCTATATAGATAGATGTGTTTGAAACTCTAAATCAAACACGGTTTGTGCTAGCTCCTTGAAACTTGACCAAATAAAGTAGTTCTAAGTTCTATCTCTATGGTTTGTTTCCTCTTGAAGTACCCCATGCAGAGACTGGCGAAAAACACTTTGGTTTGAAACTGGTTGCCAAGCTTCCAAAAAACTACTACTTTGCTGAAATCTCAGCAAACTTTTTTTCACCAAATCTTGATGATACTTGGTGGTGATGATCAGTTCCCTAATCCCACTTGGCTGCAAAATTTTTATTCTTCTAGGTTGAAGCATTCGTTTCCAGTAACAGTTTGAATTTTTAGGTTTCACTCTGTTTTCTCCTACATAGACAGCTGTGTTTGGAATTCTAAATAAACACGGTTTGTGCTAGCTCCTTGAAACTTGACCAAATGAAGTAGTTCTAAGCTCTATCTCTATGGTTTGTTTCCTCTTGAAGTAACCCATGCAGAGCCTGGTGGAAAACACTTTCGTTTGAAAGGGGTTTCCAAGCTTCCAAAAAACTACTAGTTTGCTGAAATCTCAGCAAACATTTTTTCACCAAATCTTGATGATACTTGGTGGTAATGATCAGTTCACTAATCCCACTTTGCTCCCCAATTTTTATTCTTCTAGGTTGAAGCATTCATTTCCAGTAACAGTTTGAAATTCTAGGTTTCAGTCTGTTTTCTCCTACATAGATAACTGTGTTTGGAATTCTAAATCAAACACGGTTTGTGCTAGCTCCTTGAAACTTGACCAAATGAAGTGGTTCTAAGTTCTATCTCTATGGTTTGTTTCCTCTTGAAGTACCCCATGCAGAGACTGGCGAAAAGCACTTTCGTTTGAAAGGGGTTGCCAAGCTTCCAAATAACTACTAGTTTGCTGAAATCTCAGCAAACATTTTTTCACCAAATCTTGATGATACTTTGTGGTAATGATCAGTTCACTAAGCACTCTTGGCTGCCCAATTTTCACTCTTCTTGGTTCAAGCGTTCGTTTCCAGTAACACTTTGAAATTTTAGGTTTCACTCTGTTTTCTCCTACATAGATAGCTGTGTTTGGAATTCTAAATCATACACGGTTTCTGCTAGTTCCTTGAAACTTGACCAAATGAAGTAGTTCTAAGTTCTATCTCTATGGTTTGTTTCCTTGAAGTACCCCAGGCAGACACTGGCGAAAAACCCTTTCGTTTGAAAGGGGTTGCCAAGCTTCCAAAAAACTACTAGTTTGCTGAAATCTCAGAAAACATTTTTTCACCAAATATTGATGATACTTGGTGGTAATGATCAGTTCACTAAGCCCACTTGGCTTCCCAATTTTCACTCTTCTAGGTTCAAGCGTTCGTTTCCAGTAACACTTTGAATTTTTAAGTTTCACTCTGTTTTTTCCTACATAGATAGCTGTGTTAGGAATTCTAAATCAAACACGGTTTGTGCTAGCTCCTTGAACTTGACCAAATGAAGTAGTTCTAAGTTCTATCTATATGGTTTGTTTCCTCTTGAAGTACCCCATGCAGAGACTGGCGAAAAACACTTTCGTTTGAAAGGGGTTGCCAAGCTTCCAAAAACCTACTAGTTTGCTGAAATCTCAGCAAACATTTTTTCACCAAATCTTGATGATACTTTGTGGTAATGATCAGTTCACTAAGCTCACTGGGCTGCCCAATTTTCACTCTTCTAGGTTCAAGCGTTCGTTTCCAGTAACACTTTGAATTTTTAGGTTTCACTCTGTTTTCTGCTATATAGATAGATGTGTTTGAAACTCTAAATCAAACACGGTTTGTGCTAGCTCCTTGAAACTTGACCAAATGAAGTAGTTCCAAGTTCTATCTCTATGGTTTGTTTCCTCTTGAAGTACCCCATGCAGAGACTGGCGAAAAACACTTTTGTTTGAAAGGGGTTGCCAAGCTTCCAAAAAACTACTAGTTTGCTGAAATCTCAGCAAATATTTTTTCACCAAATCTTGATGATACTTCGTGGTAATGATCAGTTCACTAATCCCACTTGGCTGCCCAATTTTTATTCTTCTAGGTTGAAGCATTCGTTTCCAGTAACAGTTTGAATTTTTAGGTTTCACTCTGTTTTCTCCTACATAGATAGCTGTGTTTGGAATTCTAAATCAAACACGGTTTGTGCTAGGTCCTTGAAACTTGACCAAATGATGTAGTTCTAAGTTCTATCTCTATGGTTTGTATCCTCTTGAAGTACCCCATGCAGAGACCTGCGAAAAACACTTTCGTTTGAAAGGGGTTGCCAAGCTTCCAAAAAACTACTAGTTTGCTGAAATCTCAGCAAACATTTTTTTAACCAAATCTTGATGATACTTCGTGGTAATGATCAGTTCACTAATCCCACTTGGCTGCCCAATTTTTATTCTTCTAGGTTGAAGCATTCGTTTCCAGTAACAGTTTGAATTTTTAGGTTTCACTCTGTTTTCTCCTACATAGATAGCTGTGTTTGGAATTCTAAATCAAACACGGTTTGTGCTGGCTCCTTGAAACATGACCAAATGATGTAGTTCTAAGTTCCATCTCTATGGTTTGTTTCCTCTTGAAGTACCCCATGCAGAGACTGGCGAAAAACACTTTCGTTTGAAAGGGGTTGCCAAGCTTCCAAAAAACTACTAGTTTGCTGAAATCTCAGCAAACATTTTTTCACCAAATCTTGATGATACTTGGTGGTAATGATCAGTTCACTAATCCAATATGGCTCCCCAATTTTTATTCTTCTAGGTTGAAGCATTCGTTTCCAGTAACAGTTTGAATTTTTAGGTTTCACTCTGTTTTCTGCTATATAGATAGATGAGTTTGAAACTCTAAATCAAACACGGTTTGTGCTAGCTCCTTGAAACTTGACCAAATGAAGTAGTTCTAAGTTCTATCTCTATGGTTTGTTTCCTCTTGAAGTACCCCATTCAGAGACTGGCGAAAAACACTTTCTTTTGAAAGGGGTTGCCAGGCTTCCAAAAAACTACTAGTTTGCTGAAATCTCAGCAAACATTTTTTCAATAAATCTTGATGATACTTGGTGGTAATGATCAGTTCACTAAGCACTCTTGGCTGCCCAATTTTCTCTCTTCTTGGTTCAAGCGTTCGTTTCCAGTAACACTTTGAATTTTTATGTTTCACTCTGTTTTCTCCTACATAGATAGCTGTGTTTGGAATTCTAAATCAAACACGGTTTGTGCTAGCTCCTTGAAACATGACCAAATGAAGTAGTTCTAAGTTCTATCTCTATGGTTTGTTTCCTCTTGAAGTACCCCATGCAGAGACTGGCGAAAAACACTTTCGTTGGAAAGGGGTTGCCAAGCTTCCAAAAAACTACTAGATTGCTGAAATCTCAGCAAATATTTTTTCACCAAATCTTGATGATACTTGGTAATAATGATCAGTTCAATAAGCCCACTTGGCTGCCCAATTTTCACTCTTCTAGGTTCAAGCGTTCGTTTCCAGTAACACTTTGAATTTTTAGGTTTCACTCTGTTTTCTGCTATATAGATAGATGTGTTTGAAACTCTAAATCAAACACGGTTTGTGCTAGCTCCTTGAAACTTGACCAAATGAAGTAGTTCCAAGTTCTATCTCTATGGTTTGTTTCCTCTTGAAGTACCCCATGCAGAGACTGGCGAAAAACACTTTCATTATAAACGGGTTGCCAAGCTTCCAAAAAACTACTAGTTTGCTGAAATCTCAGCAAACATTTTTTCACCAAATCCTGATGATACTTGGTGGTGATGATCAGTTCAATAAGCCCACTTGGTTGCCCAATTTTCACTCTTCTAGGTTCAAGCGTTCGTTTCCAGTAACACTTTGAATTTTTAGGTTTCACTCTGTTTTCTCCTACATAGATAGCTGTGTTTGGAATTCTAAATGAAACACGGTTTGTGCTAGCTCCTTGAAACTTGACAAAATGAAGTAGTTCTAAGTTCTATCTCTATGGTTTGTTTCCTCTTGAAGTACCCCATGCAGAGACTGGCGAAAAACACTTTCGTTTGAAAGGGGTTGCCAAGCTTCCAAAAAACTACTAGTTTGCTGAAATCTCAGCAAAAATTTTTTCACCAAATCTTGATGATACTTGGTGGTAATGATCAGTTCACTAAGCCCACTTGGCTGCCCAGTTTTCACTCTTCTAGGTTCAAGCGTTCGTTTCCAGTAACACTTTGAATTTTTAGGTTTCACTCTGTTTTCTGCAATATAGGTAGATGTGTTGAAACTCTAAATCAAACACGGTTTGTGCTAGCTTCTTGAAACTTGACCAAATGAATTAGTTCTAGGTTCTATCTGTATGGTTTGTTTCTTCTTGTAATATCCCATGCAGAGACTGGCGGAAAACACTTTCGTTTGAAAGGGGTTGCCAAGCTTCCAAAAAACTACTAGTTTGCTGAAATCTCAGCAAACATTTTTTCACCAAATATTGATGATACTTGGTGGTTATGATCAGTTCACTAAGCTCACTTCGCTGCCCAATTTTCACTCTTCTAAGTTCAAGCGTTCGTTTCCAGTAACACTTTGAATTTTTAGGTTTCACTCTGTTTTCTGCTATATAGATAGGTGTGTTTGAAACTCTAAATCAAACACGGTTTGTGCTAGCTCGTTGAAACTTGACCAAATCAAGTAGTTCTAAGTTCTATCTCTATGGTTTGTTTCCTCTTGAAGTATCCCATGCAGAGACTGGCGAAAAACACTTTGGTTTGAAAGGGGTTGCCAAATTTCCAAAAAACTACTAGTTTGCTGAAATCTCAGCAAACATTTTTTCACAAAATCTTGATGATACTTGGTGGTAATCATCAGTTCACTAAGCCCACTTGGCTGCCCAATTTTCACTCTTCTAGGTTCAAGCGTTCGTTTCCAGTAACACTTTGAATTTTTAGGTTTCATTCTGTTTTCTGCTATATAGATAGATGTGTTTGAAACTCTAAATCAAACACGGTTTGTGCTAGCTCCTTGAAACTTGACCAAACACAGTAGTTCTAAGTTCTATCTCTATGGTTTGATTCCTCTTGAAGTACCCCATGCAGAGACTGGCGAAAAAAACTTTGGTTTGAAAGGTGTTGCCAAGATTCCAAAAAACTACTACTTTGCTGAAAGCTCAGCAAACATTTTTTCACCAAATCTTGATGATACTTGGTGGTAATGATCAGTTCCCTCATCGCATTTGTCTGCAAAATTTTTATTCTTCTAGGTTGAAGCATTCGTTTCCAGTAACAGTTTGAATTTTTAGGTTTCACTCTGTTTTCTCCTACATAGATAGCTGTGTTTGGAATTCTAAATCAAACACGGTTTGTGCCAGCTCCTTGAAACTTGACCAAATGTAGTAGTTCTAAGTTCTATCTCTATGGTTTGTTTCCTCTTGAAGTACCCCATTCAGAGACTGGCGAAAAACACTTTCATTTGAAAGGGGTTGCGAAGCTTCCAAAAAACTTCTAGTTTGCTGAAATCTCAGCAAACATTTTTTCACCAAATCTTGATGATACTTTCTGGTAATGATCAGTTCACTAAGCCTTCTTCGGTGCCCAATTTTCACTCTTCTAGGTTCAAGCGTTCGTTTCCAGTAACACTTTGAATTTTTAGGTTTCACTCTGTTTTCTGCTATATAGATAGATGTGTTTGAAACTCTAAATAAAACACGGTTTGTGCTAGCTCCTTGAAACTTGACCAAATGAAGTAGTTCTAAGTTCTATCTCTATGGTTTGTTTCCCTTTGAAGTATCCCATGCAGAAACTGGCGAAAAACACTTTGGTTTGAAAGGGGTTGCCAAATTTCCAAAAAACTACTAGTTTGCTGAAATCTCAGCAAACATTTTTTAACCAAATCTTGATGATACTTGGTGGTAATCATCAGTTCACTAAGCCCACTTGGCTGCCCAATTTTCACTCTTCTAGGTTCAAGCGTTCGTTTCCAGTAACACTTTGAATTTTTAGGTTTCACTCTGTTTTCTCCTACATAGATAGCTGTGTTTGGAATTCTAAATCAAACACGGTTTGTGCTAGCTCCTTGAAACTTGACCAAATGAAGTAGTTCTAAGTTCTATCTCTATGGTTTGTTTCCTCTTGAAGTACCCCATGCAGAGACTGGCGAAAAACACTTTCGTTTGAAGGGGGTTGCAAAGCTTCCAAAAAACTACTAGTTTGCTGAAATCTCAGCAAAAATTTTTTCACCAAATCTTGATGATACTTGGTGGTAATGATCAGTTCACTAAGCCCACTTGGCTGCCCAATTTTCACTCTTCTAGGTTCAAGCGTTCGTTTCGAGTAACACTTTGAATTTTTAGGTTTCACTCTGTTTTCTGCTACATAGATAGATGTGTTTGAAACTCTAAATCAAACACGGTTTGTGCTAGCTCCTTGAAACTTGACCAAATGTAGTAGTTCAAAGTTCTATCTCTATTGTTTGTTTCCTTTTGAAGTACCCCATGCAGAAACTGGCGAAAAACACTTTCGTTTGAAAGGGGTTGCCAAGCTTCCAAAAATTTCTAGTTTGCTGAAATCTCAGCAAACATTTTTTCACCAAATCTTGATGATACTTGCTGGTAATGATCAGTTCACTAAGCCCCCTTCGGTGCCCAATTTTCACTCTTCTGGGTTCAAGCGTTCGTTTCCAGTAACACTTTTTTATTTTTAGGTTTCACTCTGTTTTCTGCTATATAGATAGATGTGTTTGAAACTCTAAATCAAACACGGTTTGTGCTAGCTTCTTGAAACTTGACCAAATGAAGTAGTTCTAAGTTCTATCTCTATGGTTTGTTTCCTCATGAAGTATCCCATGCAGAGACTGGCAAAAACACTTTCGTTTGAAAGCGGTTGCCAAGCTTCCAAAAAACTACTAGTTTGCTGAAATCTCAGCAAACATTTTTTCACCAAATTTGATGATACTTGGTGGTTATGATCAGTTCACTAAGCCCACTTATCTGCCCAATTTTCACTCTTCTAAGTTCAAGCATTCGTTTCCAGTAACACTTTGAATTTTTAGGTTTCACTCTGTTTTCTGCTATATAGATAGATGTGTTTGAAACTCTAAATCAAACACGGTTTGTACTAGCTCCTTGAAACTTGACCAAATGAAGTAGTTCTAAGTTTGATCTCTATGGTTTGTTTCCTCTTGAAGTATCCCATGCAGAGACTGGCGAAAAACACTTTGGTTTGAAAGGGGTTGCCAAATTTCCAAAAAACTACTAGTTTGCTGAAATCTCAGCAAACATTTTTTCACCAAATCTTGATGATACTTGGTGGTAATGATCAGTTCACTAAGCACTCTTGGCTGCCCAATTTTCTCTCTTCTTGGTTCAAGCGTTCGTTTCCAGTAACACTTTGAATTTTTAGGTTTCACTCTGTTTTCTCCTACATAGATAGCTGTGTTTGGAATTCTAAATCAAACACGGTTTGTGCTAGCTCCTTGAAACATGACCAAATGAAGTAGTTCTAAGTTCTAGGTCTGTGGTTTGTTTCCTCTTGAAGTACCCCATGCAGAGACTCGCGAAAAACACTTTCGTTTGAAAGGGGTTGCCAAGCTTCCAAAAAACTACTAGTTTGCTGAAATCTCAGCAAACATTTTTTCACCAAATCTCGATGATACTTGGTGGTAATGATCAGTTCAATAAGCCCACTTGGCTGCCCAATTTTTACTCTTCTAGGTTCAAGCGTTCGTTTCCAGTAACACTTTGAATTTTTACGTTTCACTCTGTTTTCTCCTACATAGATAGCTGTGTTTGGAATTCTAAATCAAACACGGTTTGTGCTAGCTTTTTGAAACTTGACAAAATGAAGTAGTTCTAAGTTCTATCTCTATGGTTTGTTTCCTCTTGAAGTACCCCATGCAGAGACTGGCGAAAAACACTTTCGTTTGAAAGGGGTTGCCAGGCTCCAAAAAACTACTAGTTTGCTGAAATCTCAGCAAAAATTTTTTCACCAAATCTTCATGATACTTGGTGGTAATGATCAGTTCACTAAGCCCACTTGGCTGCCCAGTTTTCACTCTTCTAGGTTCAAGCGTTCGTTTCCAGTAACACTTTGAATTTTTAGGTTTCACTCTGTTTTCTGCTATATAGGTAGATGTGTTTGAAACTCTAAATCAAACACGGTTTGTGCTAGCTTCTTGAAACTTGACCAAATGAAGTAGTTCTAAGTTCTATCTCTATGGTTTGTTTCCTCTTGAAGTATCCCATGCAGAGACTGGCGAAAAACACTTTCGTTTGAAAGGGGTTGCCAAGCTTCCAAAAAACTATTAGTTTGCTGAAATCTCAGCAAACATTTTTTAACCAAATCTTGATGATACTTGGTGGTTATGATCAGTTCACTAAGCCCACTTCGCTGCCCAATTTTCACTCTTCTAAGTTCAAGCGTTCATTTCCAGTAACACTTTGAATTTTTAGGTTTCACTCTGTTTTCTGCTATATAGATAGATGTGTTTGAAACTCTAAATCAAACACGGTTTGTGCTAGCTCCTTGAAACTTGCCAAAATGAAGTAGTTCTAAGTTCTATCTCTATGGTTTATTTCCTCTTGAAGTACCCCATGCAGAGACTGGCGAAAAACACTTTCGTTGGAAAGGGGTAGCCAAGCTTAAAAAAAACTACTAGTTTGCTGAAATCTCAGCAAACATTTTTTCACCAAATCTTGATGATACTTGGTGGTAATGATCAGTTCAATAAGCCCACTTGGCTGCCCAATTTTCACTCTTCTAGGTTCAAGCATTCGTTTCCAGTAACACTTTGAATTTTTAGGTTTCACTCTGTTTTCTGCTATATAGATAGATGTGTTTGAAACTCTAAATCAAACACGGTATGTGCTAGCTCCTTGAAACTTGACCAAATGAAGTAGTTCCAAGTTCTATTTCTATAGTTTGTTTCCTCTTGAAGTACCCCATGCAGAGACTGGCGAAAAACACTTTCGTTTGAAAGGGGTTGCCAAGCTTACAAAAAACTACTAGTTTGCTGAAATCTCAGCAAACATTTTCTCACAAATCTTGATGATACTTCGTGGTAATGATCCGTTCACTAATCCCACTTGGCTGCCCAATTTTTATTCTTCTAGGTTGAAGCATTCGTTTCCAGTAACAGTTTGAATTTTTAGGTTTCACTCTGTTTTCTCCTATATAGATAGCTGTGTTTGGAATTCTAAATCAAACACGGTTTGTGCTAGCTCCTTGAAACTTGACAAATGATGTAGTTCTAAGTTCTATCTCTATGGTTTGTTTCCTCTTGAAGTACCCCATGCAGAGCCTGGCGAAAAACACTTTCATTTGAAAGGGGTTGCCAAGCTTCCAAAAAACTACTAGTTTGCTGAAATCTCAGCAAACATTTTTTCACCAAATCTTGATGATACTTGGTGGTAATGATCAGTTCACTAATCCCACTTGGCTCCCCAATTTTTATTCTTCTAGGTTGAAGCATTCGTTTCAAGTAACAGTTTGAATTTTTAGGTTTCACTCTGTTTTCTCCTACATAGATAGCTGTGTTTGGAATTCTAAATCAAACACGGTTTGTGCTAGCTCCTTGAAACTTGACCAAATGAAGTAGTTCTAAGTTCTATCTCTATGGTTTGTTTCCTCTTGAAGTACCCCATGCAGAGACTTTCGAAAAACACTTTCGTTTGAAAGGGGTTGCCAAGCTTCCAAAAAACTACTAGTTTGCTGAAAACTCAGCAAACATTTTTTCACCAAATCTCGATGATACTTGGTGGTAATGATCAGTTCAATAAGCCCACTTGGCTGCCCAATTTTCACTCTTCTAGGTTCAAGCGTTCGTTTCCAGTAACACTTTGAATTTTTAGGTTTCACTCTGTTTTCTGCTATATAGATAGATGTGTTTGAAACTCTAAATCTAACACGGTTTGTGCTGGCTCCTTGAAACTTGACCAAATGAAGTAGTTCTAAGTTCTATCTCTATGGTTTGTTTCCTCTTGAAGTATCCCATGCAGAGACTGGCGAAAAAGACTTTCGTCTGAAAGGGGTTGCCAAGCTTCCAAAAAACTACTAGTTTGTTGAAATCTAGCAAACATTTTTTCACCAAATCTTGATGATACTTGGTGGTAATGATCAGTTCCCTAAGCCCACTTGGCTGCCCAATTTTCACTCTTCTAGGTTCAAGCGTTCGTTTCCAGTAACACTTTGAATTTTTATGTTTCACTCTGTTTTCTGCTACATAGATAGATGTGTTAGAAACTCTAAATCAAACACGGTTTGTGCTAGCTCCTTGAAACTTGACCAAATGTAGTAGTTCTAAGTTCTATCTCTATGGTTTGTTTCCTCTTGAAGTACCCCATGCAGAGACTGGCGAAAAACACTTTCGTTTGAAAGGTGTTGCCAAGCTTCCAAAAAACTACTAGTTTGCTGAAATCTCAGCAAAATTTTTTACAACAAATCTTGATGATACTTGGTGGTAATGATCAGTTCACTAAGCCCACTTGGCTGCCCAATTTTCACTCTTCTAGGTTCAAGCGTTCGTTTCCAGTAACACTTTGAATTTTTAGGTTTCACTCTGTTTTCTGCTATATAGATAGATGTGTTTGAAACTCTAAATCAAACACGGTTTGTGCTAGCTCCTTGAAACTTGACCAAATGAAGTAGTTCTAAGTACTATCTCTATGGTTTTTTTCCTCTTGAAGTATCCCATGCAGAGACTGGCGAAAAACACTTTGGTTTGAAAGGGGTTGCCAAATTTCCAAAAAACTACTAGTTTGCTGAAATCTCAGCAAACATTTTTTCACCAAATCTTGATGATACTTGGTGGTAATCATCAGCTCACTAAGCCCACTTGGCTGCCCAATTTTCACTCTTCTAGGTTCAAGTGTTCGTTTCCAGTAACACTTTGAATTTTTAGGTTTCACTCTGTTTTCTCCTATATAGATAGCTGTGTTTGGAATTCTAAATCAAACACGGTTCGTGCTAGCTCCTTGAAACTTGACCAAATGAAGTAGTTCTAAGTTCTATCTCTATGGTTTGTTTCCTCTTGAAGTACTCCGTGCAGATACTGGCGAAAAACACTTTCGTTTGAAAGGGGTTGCCAAGCTTCCAAAAACTACTAGTTTGCTGAAATCTCAGCAAACATTTTTTCACCAAATCTTGATGATACTTGGTGGTTATGATCAGTTCACTAAGCCCACTTGGATGCCCAATTTTCACTCTTCTAAGTTCAAGCGTTCGTTTCCAGTAACACTTTGAAATTTTCGGTTTCACTCTGTTTTCTGCTATATAGATAGATGTGTTTGAAACTCTAAATCTAACACGGTTTGTACTAGCTCCTTGAAACTTGACCAAATGAAGTAGTTCTAAGTTCTATCTCTATGGTTTGTTTCCTCTTGAAGTATCCCATGCAGAGACTGGCGAAAAAGACTTTCGTTTGAAAGGGGTTGCCAAGCTTCCAAAAAACTACTAGTTTGCTGAAATCTAGCAAACATTTTTTCACCAAATCTTGATGATACTTGGTGGTAATGATCAGTTCCCTAAGCCCACTTGGCTGCCCAATTTTCACTCTTCTAGGTTCAAGCGTTCGTTTCCAGTAACACTTTGAATTTTTAGGTTTCACTCTGTTTTCTGCTACATAGATAGATGTGTTTGAAACTCTAAATCAAACACGGTTTGTGCTAGCTCCTTGAAACTTGACCAAATGTAGTAGTTCTAAGTTCTATCTCTATGGTTTGTTTCCTCTTGAAGTATCCCATGCAGAGACTGGCGAAAAACACTTTGGTTTGAAAGGGGTTGCCAAATTTCCAAAAAACTACTAGTTTGCTGAAATCTCAGCAAACATTTTTTCACAAAATCTTGATGATACTTGGTGGTAATCATCAGTTCACTAAGCCCACTTGGCTGCCCAATTTTCACTCTTCTAGGTTCAAGCGTTCGTTTCCAGTAACACTTTGAATTTTTAGGTTTCATTCTGTTTTCTGCTATATAGATAGATGTGTTTGAAACTCTAAATCAAACACGGTTTGTGCTAGCTCCTTGAAACTTGACCAAATACAGTAGTTCTAAGTTCTATCTCTATGGTTTGATTCCTCTTGAAGTACCCCATGCAGAGACTGGCGAAAAAAACTTTGGTTTGAAAGGTGTTGCCAAGATTCCAAAAAACTACTACTTTGCTGAAATCTCAGCAAACATTTTTTCACCAAATCTTGATGATACTTGGTGGTAATGATCAGTTCCCTCATCGCATTTGTCTGCAAAATTTTTATTCTTCTAGGTTGAAGCATTCGTTTCCAGTAACAGTTTGAATTTTTAGGTTTCACTCTGTTTTCTCCTACATAGATAGCTGTGTTTGGAATTCTAAATCAAACACGGTTTGTGCCAGCTCCTTGAAACTTGACCAAATGTAGTAGTTCTAAGTTCTATCTCTATGGTTTGTTTCCTCTTGAAGTACCCCATTCAGAGACTGGCGAAAAACACTTTCATTTGAAAGGGGTTGCGAAGCTTCCAAAAAACTTCTAGTTTGCTGAAATCTCAGCAAACATTTTTTCACCAAATCTTGATGATACTTTCTGGTAATGATCAGTTCACTAAGCCTTCTTCGGTGCCCAATTTTCACTCTTCTAGGTTCAAGCGTTCGTTTCCAGTAACACTTTGAATTTTTAGGTTTCACTCTGTTTTCTGCTATATAGATAGATGTGTTTGAAACTCTAAATAAAACACGGTTTGTGCTAGCTCCTTGAAACTTGACCAAATGAAGTAGTTCTAAGTTCTATCTCTATGGTTTGTTTCCCTTTGAAGTATCCCATGCAGAAACTGGCGAAAAACACTTTGGTTTGAAAGGGGTTGCCAAATTTCCAAAAAACTACTAGTTTGCTGAAATCTCAGCAAACATTTTTTAACCAAATCTTGATGATACTTGGTGGTAATCATCAGTTCACTAAGCCCACTTGGCTGCCCAATTTTCACTCTTCTAGGTTCAAGCGTTCGTTTCCAGTAACACTTTGAATTTTTAGGTTTCACTCTGTTTTCTCCTACATAGATAGCTGTGTTTGGAATTCTAAATCAAACACGGTTTGTGCTAGCTCCTTGAAACTTGACCAAATGAAGTAGTTCTAAGTTCTATCTCTATGGTTTGTTTCCTCTTGAAGTACCCCATGCAGAGACTGGCGAAAAACACTTTCGTTTGAAAGGGGTTGCAAAGCTTCCAAAAAACTACTAGTTTGCTGAAATCTCAGCAAAAATTTTTTCACCAAATCTTGATGATACTTGGTGGTAATGATCAGTTCACTAAGCCCACTTGGCTGCCCAATTTTCACTCTTCTAGGTTCAAGCGTTCGTTTCCAGTAACACTTTGAATTTTTAGGTTTCACTCTGTTTTCTGCTACATAGATAGATGTGTTTGAAACTCTAAATCAAACACGGTTTGTGCTAGCTCCTTGAAACTTGACCAAATGTAGTAGTTCAAAGTTCTATCTCTATTGTTTGTTTCCTTTTGAAGTACCCCATGCAGAAACTGGCGAAAAACACTTTCGTTTGAAAGGGGTTGCCAAGCTTCCAAAAATTTCTAGTTTGCTGAAATCTCAGCAAACATTTTTTCACCAAATCTTGATGATACTTGCTGGTAATGATCAGTTCACTAAGCCCCCTTCGGTGCCCAATTTTCACTCTTCTGGGTTCAAGCGTTCGTTTCCAGTAACACTTTTTTATTTTTAGGTTTCACTCTGTTTTCTGCTATATAGATAGATGTGTTTGAAACTCTAAATCAAACACGGTTTGTGCTAGCTTCTTGAAACTTGACCAAATGAAGTAGTTCTAAGTTCTATCTCTATGGTTTGTTTCCTCATGAAGTATCCCATGCAGAGACTGGCAAAAACACTTTCGTTTGAAAGCGGTTGCCAAGCTTCCAAAAAACTACTAGTTTGCTGAAATCTCAGCAAACATTTTTTCACCAAATTTGATGATACTTGGTGGTTATGATCAGTTCACTAAGCCCACTTATCTGCCCAATTTTCACTCTTCTAAGTTCAAGCATTCGTTTCCAGTAACACTTTGAATTTTTAGGTTTCACTCTGTTTTCTGCTATATAGATAGATGTGTTTGAAACTCTAAATCAAACACGGTTTGTACTAGCTCCTTGAAACTTGACCAAATGAAGTAGTTCTAAGTTTGATCTCTATGGTTTGTTTCCTCTTGAAGTATCCCATGCAGAGACTGGCGAAAAACACTTTGGTTTGAAAGGGGTTGCCAAATTTCCAAAAAACTACTAGTTTGCTGAAATCTCAGCAAACATTTTTTCACCAAATCTTGATGATACTTGGTGGTAATGATCAGTTCACTAAGCACTCTTGGCTGCCCAATTTTCTCTCTTCTTGGTTCAAGCGTTCGTTTCCAGTAACACTTTGAATTTTTAGGTTTCACTCTGTTTTCTCCTACATAGATAGCTGTGTTTGGAATTCTAAATCAAACACGGTTTGTGCTAGCTCCTTGAAACATGACCAAATGAAGTAGTTCTAAGTTCTATGTCTGTGGTTTGTTTCCTCTTGAAGTACCCCATGCAGAGACTCGCGAAAAACACTTTCGTTTGAAAGGGGTTGCCAAGCTTCCAAAAAACTACTAGTTTGCTGAAATCTCAGCAAACATTTTTTCACCAAATCTCGATGATACTTGGTGGTAATGATCAGTTCAATAAGCCCACTTGGCTGCCCAATTTTTACTCTTCTAGGTTCAAGCGTTCGTTTCCAGTAACACTTTGAATTTTTACGTTTCACTCTGTTTTCTCCTACATAGATAGCTGTGTTTGGAATTCTAAATGAAACACGGTTTGTGCTAGCTTTTTGAAACTTGACAAAATGAAGTAGTTCTAAGTTCTATCTCTATGGTTTGTTTCCTCTTGAAGTACCCCATGCAGAGACTGGCGAAAAACACTTTCGTTTGAAAGGGGTTGCCAGGCTCCAAAAAACTACTAGTTTGCTGAAATCTCAGCAAAAATTTTTTCACCAAATCTTCATGATACTTGGTGGTAATGATCAGTTCACTAAGCCCACTTGGCTGCCCAGTTTTCACTCTTCTAGGTTCAAGCGTTCGTTTCCAGTAACACTTTGAATTTTTAGGTTTCACTCTGTTTTCTGCTATATAGGTAGATGTGTTTGAAACTCTAAATCAAACACGGTTTGTGCTAGCTTCTTGAAACTTGACCAAATGAAGTAGTTCTAAGTTCTATCTCTATGGTTTGTTTCCTCTTGAAGTATCCCATGCAGAGACTGGCGAAAAACACTTTCGTTTGAAAGGGGTTGCCAAGCTTCCAAAAAACTATTAGTTTGCTGAAATCTCAGCAAACATTTTTTAACCAAATCTTGATGATACTTGGTGGTTATGATCAGTTCACTAAGCCCACTTCGCTGCCCAATTTTCACTCTTCTAAGTTCAAGCGTTCATTTCCAGTAACACTTTGAATTTTTAGGTTTCACTCTGTTTTCTGCTATATAGATAGATGTGTTTGAAACTCTAAATCAAACACGGTTTGTGCTAGCTCCTTGAAACTTGCCAAAATGAAGTAGTTCTAAGTTCTATCTCTATGGTTTATTTCCTCTTGAAGTACCCCATGCAGAGACTGGCGAAAAACACTTTCGTTTGAAAGGGGTTGCCAAGCTTACAAAAAACTACTAGTTTGCTGAAATCTCAGCAAACATTTTCTCACAAATCTTGATGATACTTCGTGGTAATGATCCGTTCACTAATCCCACTTGGCTGCCCAATTTTTATTCTTCTAGGTTGAAGCATTCGTTTCCAGTAACAGTTTGAATTTTTAGGTTTCACTCTGTTTTCTCCTATATAGATAGCTGTGTTTGGAATTCTAAATCAAACACGGTTTGTGCTAGCTCCCTGAAACTTGACAAATGATGTAGTTCTAAGTTCTATCTCTATGGTTTGTTTCCTCTTGAAGTACCCCATGCAGAGCCTGGCGAAAAACACTTTCATTTGAAAGGGGTTGCCAAGCTTCCAAAAAACTACTAGTTTGCTGAAATCTCAGCAAACATTTTTTCACCAAATCTTGATGATACTTGGTGGTAATGATCAGTTCACTAATCCCACTTGGCTCCCCAATTTTTATTCTTCTAGGTTGAAGCATTCGTTTCAAGTAACAGTTTGAATTTTTAGGTTTCACTCTGTTTTCTCCTACATAGATAGCTGTGTTTGGAATTCTAAATCAAACACGGTTTGTGCTAGCTCCTTGAAACTTGACCAAATGAAGTAGTTCTAAGTTCTATCTCTATGGTTTGTTTCCTCTTGAAGTACCCCATGAAGAGACTTTCGAAAAACACTTTCGTTTGAAAGGGGTTGCCAAGCTTCCAAAAAACTACTAGTTTGCTGAAAACTCAGCAAACATTTTTTCACCAAATCTCGATGATACTTGGTGGTAATGATCAGTTCAATAAGCCCACTTGGCTGTCCAATTTTCACTCTTCTAGGTTCAAGCGTTCGTTTCCAGTAACACTTTGAATTTTTAGGTTTCACTCTGTTTTCTGCTATATAGATAGATGTGTTTGAAACTCTAAATCTAACACGGTTTGTGCTGGCTCCTTGAAACTTGACCAAATGAAGTAGTTCTAAGTTCTATCTCTATGGTTTGTTTCCTCTTGAAGTATCCCATGCAGAGACTGGCGAAAAAGACTTTCGTCTGAAAGGGGTTGCCAAGCTTCCAAAAAACTACTAGTTTGTTGAAATCTAGCAAACATTTTTTCACCAAATCTTGATGATACTTGGTGGTAATGATCAGTTCCCTAAGCCCACTTGGCTGCCCAATTTTCACTCTTCTAGGTTCAAGCGTTCGTTTCCAGTAACACTTTGAATTTTTATGTTTCACTCTGTTTTCTGCTACATAGATAGATGTGTTAGAAACTCTAAATCAAACACGGTTTGTGCTAGCTCCTTGAAACTTGACCAAATGTAGTACTTCTAAGTTCTATCTCTATGGTTTGTTTCCTCTTGAAGTACCCCATGCAGAGACTGGCGAAAAACACTTTCGTTTGAAAGGGGTTGCCAAGCTTCCAAAAAACTACTAGTTTGCTGAAATCTCAGCAAAATTTTTTACAACAAATCTTGATGATACTTGGTGGTAATGATCAGTTCACTAAGCCCACTTGGCTGCCCAATTTTCACTCTTCTAGGTTCAAGCGTTCGTTTCCAGTAACACTTTGAATTTTTAGGTTTCACTCTGTTTTCTGCTATATAGATAGATGTGTTTGAAACTCTAAATCAAACACGGTTTGTGCTAGCTCCTTGAAACTTGACCAAATGAAGTAGTTCTAAGTACTATCTCTATGGTTTTTTTCCTCTTGAAGTATCCCATGCAGAGACTGGCGAAAAACACTTTGGTTTGAAAGGGGTTGCCAAATTTCCAAAAAACTACTAGTTTGCTGAAATCTCAGCAAACATTTTTTCACCAAATCTTGATGATACTTGGTGGTAATCATCAGCTCACTAAGCCCACTTGGCTGCCCAATTTTCACTCTTCTAGGTTCAAGTGTTCGTTTCCAGTAACACTTTGAATTTTTAGGTTTCACTCTGTTTTCTCCTATATAGATAGCTGTGTTTGGAATTCTAAATCAAACACGGTTCGTGCTAGCTCCTTGAAACTTGACCAAATGAAGTAGTTCTAAGTTCTATCTCTATGGTTTGTTTCCTCTTGAAGTACTCCGTGCAGATACTGGCGAAAAACACTTTCGTTTGAAAGGGGTTGCCAAGCTTCCAAAAACTACTAGTTTGCTGAAATCTCAGCAAACATTTTTTCACCAAATCTTGATGATACTTGGTGGTTATGATCAGTTCACTAAGCCCACTTGGATGCCCAATTTTCACTCTTCTAAGTTCAAGCGTTCGTTTCCAGTAACACTTTGAAATTTTCGGTTTCACTCTGTTTTCTGCTATATAGATAGATGTGTTTGAAACTCTAAATCTAACACGGTTTGTACTAGCTCCTTGAAACTTGACCAAATGAAGTAGTTCTAAGTTCTATCTCTATGGTTTGTTTCCTCTTGAAGTATCCCATGCAGAGACTGGCGAAAAAGACTTTCGTTTGAAAGGGGTTGCCAAGCTTCCAAAAAACTACTAGTTTGCTGAAATCTAGCAAACATTTTTTCACCAAATCTTGATGATACTTGGTGGTAATGATCAGTTCCCTAAGCCCACTTGGCTGCCCAATTTTCACTCTTCTAGGTTCAAGCGTTCGTTTCCAGTAACACTTTGAATTTTTAGGTTTCACTCTGTTTTCTGCTACATAGATAGATGTGTTTGAAACTCTAAATCAAACACGGTTTGTGCTAGCTCCTTGAAACTTGACCAAATGTAGTAGTTCTAAGTTCTATCTCTATTGTTTGTTTCCTCTTGAAGTACCCCATGCAGAGACTGGCGAAAAACACTTTCGTTTGAAAGGGGTTGCAAAGCTTCCAAAAAACCACTAGTTTGCTGAAATCTCAGCAAAATTTTTTTCACCAAATCTTGATGATACTTGGTGGTAATGATCAGTTCACTAAGCCCACTTGGCTGCCCAATTTTCACTCTTCTAGGTTCAAGCGTTCGTTTCCAGTAACACTTTGAATTTTTAGGTTTCACTCTCTTTTCTGCTACATAGATAGATGTGTTTGAAACTCTAAATCAAACACGGCTTGTGCTAGCTCCTTGAAACTTGACCAAATGTAGTAGTTCTAAGTTCTATTTCTATGGTTAGTTTCCTCTTGAAGTACCCCATGCAGAGACTGGCGAAAAACAGTTTTGTTTGAAAGGGGTTGCCAAGCTTCCAAAAAACTTCTAGTTTGCTGAAATCTCAGCAAACATTTTTAGACCAAAACTTGATGATACTTGCTGGTAATGATCAGTTCACTAAGCCCTCTTCGGTGCCCAATTTTCACTCTTCTAGGTTCAAGGGATCGTTTCCAGTAACACTTTGAATTTTTAGGTTTCACTCTGTTTTCTGCTATATAGATAGAAGTGTTTGAAACTCTAAATCAAACACGGTTTGTGCTAGCTTCTTGAAACTTGACCAAATGAAGTAGTTCTAAGTTCTATCTCTATGGTTTGTTTCCTCTTGAAGTACCCCATGCAGAGCCTGGCGAAAAACACTTTCGTTTGAAAGGGGTTGCCAAGCTTCCAAAAAACTTCTAGTTTGCTGAAATCTCAGCAAACATTTTTTCACCAAATCTTGATGATACTTGGTGGTAATGATCAGTTCAATAAGCCCACTTGGCTGCCCAATTTTCACTCTTCTAGGTTCAAGCGTTCGTTTCCAGTAACACTTTGAATTTTTAGGTTTCACTCTGTTTTCTGCTATATAGATAGATGTGTTTGAAACTCTAAATCAAACACGGTTTGTGCTAGCTCCTTGAAACTTGACCAAATAAAGTAGTTCTAAGTTCCATCTCTATGGTTTGTTTCCTCTTGAAGTACCCCATGCAGAGTCTGGCGAAAAACACTTTGGTTTGAAAGGGGTTGCCAAGCTTCCAAAAAACTACTAGTTTGCTGAAATCTCAGCAAACATTTTTTCACCAAATCTTGATGATACTTGGTGGTAATGATCAGTTCCCTAATCCCACTTGGCTGCTATATTTTTATTCTTCTAGGTTGAAGCATTCGTTTCCAGTAACAGTTTGAATTTTTAGGTTTCACTCTGTTTTCTCCTACAAAGATAGCTGTGTTTGGAATTCTAAATCAAACACGGTTTGTGCTAGCTCCTTGAAACTTGACCAAATGAAGTAGTTCTAAGTTCTATCTCTATGGTTTGTTTCCTCTTGAAGTACACCATGCAGAGCCTGGCGAAAAACACTTTCGTTTGAAAGGGGTTGCCAAGCTTCCAAAAAACTTCTAGTTTGCTGAAATCTCAGCAAACATTTTTTCACCAAATCTTGATGATACTTGCTGGTAATGATCAGTTCACTAAGCCCTCTTGGCTGCCCAATTTTCACTCTTCTAGGTTCAAGCGTTCGTTTCCAGTAACACTTTGAATTTTTAGGTTTCACTCTGTTTTCTGCTATATAGATAGATGTGTTTGAAACTCTAAATCAAACACGGTTTGTGCTAGCTTCTTGAAACTTGACCAAATGAAGTAGTTCTAAGTTCTATCTCTATGGTTTGTTTCCTCTTGAAGAATCCCATGCAGAGACTGGCGAAAAACACTTTCGTTTGAAAGGGGTTGCCAAGCTTCCAAAAACCTACTAGTTTGCTGAAATCTCAGCAAACATTTTTTCACCAAATCTTGATGATACTTGGTGGTAATGATCAGTTCACTAAGCCCTCTTCGGAGCCCAATTTTCACTCTTCTAGGTTCAAGCATTTGTTTCCAGTAACACTTTGAAATTTTAGGATTCACTCTGTTTTCTGCTATATAGATAGATGTGTTTGAAACTCTAAATCTAACACGGTTTGTGCTGGCTCCTTGAAACTTGACCAAATGAAGTAGTTCTAAGTTCTATCTCTATGGTTTGTTTCCTCTTGAAGTATCCCATGCAGAGACTGGCGAAAAAGACTTTCGTCTGAAAGGGGTTGCCAAGCTTCCAAAAAACTACTAGTTTGTTGAAATCTAGCAAACATTTTTTCACCAAATCTTGATGATACTTGGTGGTAATGATCAGTTCCCTAAGCCCACTTGGCTGCCCAATTTTCACTCTTCTAGGTTCAAGCGTTCGTTTCCAGTAACACTTTGAATTTTTATGTTTCACTCTGTTTTCTGCTACATAGATAGATGTGTTAGAAACTCTAAATCAAACACGGTTTGTGCTAGCTCCTTGAAACTTGACCAAATGTAGTACTTCTAAGTTCTATCTCTATGGTTTGTTTCCTCTTGAAGTACCCCATGCAGAGACTGGCGAAAAACACTTTCGTTTGAAAGGGGTTGCCAAGCTTCCAAAAAACTACTAGTTTGCTGAAATCTCAGCAAAATTTTTTACAACAAATCTTGATGATACTTGGTGGTAATGATCAGTTCACTAAGCCCACTTGGCTGCCCAATTTTCACTCTTCTAGGTTCAAGCGTTCGTTTCCAGTAACACTTTGAATTTTTAGGTTTCACTCTGTTTTCTGCTATATAGATAGATGTGTTTGAAACTCTAAATCAAACACGGTTTGTGCTAGCTCCTTGAAACTTGACCAAATGAAGTAGTTCTAAGTACTATCTCTATGGTTTTTTTCCTCTTGAAGTATCCCATGCAGAGACTGGCGAAAAACACTTTGGTTTGAAAGGGGTTGCCAAATTTCCAAAAAACTACTAGTTTGCTGAAATCTCAGCAAACATTTTTTCACCAAATCTTGATGATACTTGGTGGTAATCATCAGCTCACTAAGCCCACTTGGCTGCCCAATTTTCACTCTTCTAGGTTCAAGTGTTCGTTTCCAGTAACACTTTGAATTTTTAGGTTTCACTCTGTTTTCTCCTATATAGATAGCTGTGTTTGGAATTCTAAATCAAACACGGTTCGTGCTAGCTCCTTGAAACTTGACCAAATGAAGTAGTTCTAAGTTCTATCTCTATGGTTTGTTTCCTCTTGAAGTACTCCGTGCAGATACTGGCGAAAAACACTTTCGTTTGAAAGGGGTTGCCAAGCTTCCAAAAACTACTAGTTTGCTGAAATCTCAGCAAACATTTTTTCACCAAATCTTGATGATACTTGGTGGTTATGATCAGTTCACTAAGCCCACTTGGATGCCCAATTTTCACTCTTCTAAGTTCAAGCGTTCGTTTCCAGTAACACTTTGAAATTTTCGGTTTCACTCTGTTTTCTGCTATATAGATAGATGTGTTTGAAACTCTAAATCTAACACGGTTTGTACTAGCTCCTTGAAACTTGACCAAATGAAGTAGTTCTAAGTTCTATCTCTATGGTTTGTTTCCTCTTGAAGTATCCCATGCAGAGACTGGCGAAAAAGACTTTCGTTTGAAAGGGGTTGCCAAGCTTCCAAAAAACTACTAGTTTGCTGAAATCTAGCAAACATTTTTTCACCAAATCTTGATGATACTTGGTGGTAATGATCAGTTCCCTAAGCCCACTTGGCTGCCCAATTTTCACTCTTCTAGGTTCAAGCGTTCGTTTCCAGTAACACTTTGAATTTTTAGGTTTCACTCTGTTTTCTGCTACATAGATAGATGTGTTTGAAACTCTAAATCAAACACGGTTTGTGCTAGCTCCTTGAAACTTGACCAAATGTAGTAGTTCTAAGTTCTATCTCTATTGTTTGTTTCCTCTTGAAGTACCCCATGCAGAGACTGGCGAAAAACACTTTCGTTTGAAAGGGGTTGCAAAGCTTCCAAAAAACCACTAGTTTGCTGAAATCTCAGCAAAATTTTTTTCACCAAATCTTGATGATACTTGGTGGTAATGATCAGTTCACTAAGCCCACTTGGCTGCCCAATTTTCACTCTTCTAGGTTCAAGCGTTCGTTTCCAGTAACACTTTGAATTTTTAGGTTTCACTCTCTTTTCTGCTACATAGATAGATGTGTTTGAAACTCTAAATCAAACACGGCTTGTGCTAGCTCCTTGAAACTTGACCAAATGTAGTAGTTCTAAGTTCTATTTCTATGGTTAGTTTCCTCTTGAAGTACCCCATGCAGAGACTGGCGAAAAACAGTTTTGTTTGAAAGGGGTTGCCAAGCTTCCAAAAAACTTCTAGTTTGCTGAAATCTCAGCAAACATTTTTAGACCAAAACTTGATGATACTTGCTGGTAATGATCAGTTCACTAAGCCCTCTTCGGTGCCCAATTTTCACTCTTCTAGGTTCAAGGGATCGTTTCCAGTAACACTTTGAATTTTTAGGTTTCACTCTGTTTTCTGCTATATAGATAGAAGTGTTTGAAACTCTAAATCAAACACGGTTTGTGCTAGCTTCTTGAAACTTGACCAAATGAAGTAGTTCTAAGTTCTATCTCTATGGTTTGTTTCCTCTTGAAGTACCCCATGCAGAGCCTGGCGAAAAACACTTTCGTTTGAAAGGGGTTGCCAAGCTTCCAAAAAACTTCTAGTTTGCTGAAATCTCAGCAAACATTTTTTCACCAAATCTTGATGATACTTGGTGGTAATGATCAGTTCAATAAGCCCACTTGGCTGCCCAATTTTCACTCTTCTAGGTTCAAGCGTTCGTTTCCAGTAACACTTTGAATTTTTAGGTTTCACTCTGTTTTCTGCTATATAGATAGATGTGTTTGAAACTCTAAATCAAACACGGTTTGTGCTAGCTCCTTGAAACTTGACCAAATAAAGTAGTTCTAAGTTCCATCTCTATGGTTTGTTTCCTCTTGAAGTACCCCATGCAGAGTCTGGCGAAAAACACTTTGGTTTGAAAGGGGTTGCCAAGCTTCCAAAAAACTACTAGTTTGCTGAAATCTCAGCAAACATTTTTTCACCAAATCTTGATGATACTTGGTGGTAATGATCAGTTCCCTAATCCCACTTGGCTGCTATATTTTTATTCTTCTAGGTTGAAGCATTCGTTTCCAGTAACAGTTTGAATTTTTAGGTTTCACTCTGTTTTCTCCTACAAAGATAGCTGTGTTTGGAATTCTAAATCAAACACGGTTTGTGCTAGCTCCTTGAAACTTGACCAAATGAAGTAGTTCTAAGTTCTATCTCTATGGTTTGTTTCCTCTTGAAGTACACCATGCAGAGCCTGGCGAAAAACACTTTCGTTTGAAAGGGGTTGCCAAGCTTCCAAAAAACTTCTAGTTTGCTGAAATCTCAGCAAACATTTTTTCACCAAATCTTGATGATACTTGCTGGTAATGATCAGTTCACTAAGCCCTCTTGGCTGCCCAATTTTCACTCTTCTAGGTTCAAGCGTTCGTTTCCAGTAACACTTTGAATTTTTAGGTTTCACTCTGTTTTCTGCTATATAGATAGATGTGTTTGAAACTCTAAATCAAACACGGTTTGTGCTAGCTTCTTGAAACTTGACCAAATGAAGTAGTTCTAAGTTCTATCTCTATGGTTTGTTTCCTCTTGAAGAATCCCATGCAGAGACTGGCGAAAAACACTTTCGTTTGAAAGGGGTTGCCAAGCTTCCAAAAACCTACTAGTTTGCTGAAATCTCAGCAAACATTTTTTCACCAAATCTTGATGATACTTGGTGGTAATGATCAGTTCACTAAGCCCTCTTCGGAGCCCAATTTTCACTCTTCTAGGTTCAAGCATTTGTTTCCAGTAACACTTTGAAATTTTAGGATTCACTCTGTTTTCTGCTATATAGATAGATGTGTTTGAAACTCTAAATCAAACACGGTTTGTGCTAGCTCTTTGAAACTTGACCATATAAAGTAGTTCTAAGTTCTATCTCTATGGTTTGTTTCCTCTTGAAGTACCCCATGCAGAGACTGGCGAAAAACACTTTGGTTTGAAAGGGGTTGCCAAGCTTCCAAAAAACTACTACTTTGCTGAAATCTCAGCAAACATTTTTTCACCAAATCTTGATGATATTTGGTGGTAATGATCAGTTCCCTAATCCCACTTGGCTGCAAAATTTTTATTCTTCTAGGTTGAAGCATTCGTTTCCAGTAACAGTTTAAATTTTTAGGTTTCACTCTGTTTTCTCCTACATAGATAGCTGTGTTTGGAATTCTAAATCAAACACGGTTTGTGCTAGCTAATTGAAACTTGACCAAATGAAGTAGTTCGAAGTTCTATTTCTATGGTTTGTTTCCTTTTGAACTACCCCATGCAGAGCCTGGCGAAAAACACTTTCGTTTGAAAGGGGTTGCCAAGCTTCCAAAAAACTACTAGTTTCCTGAAATCTCAGCAAACATTTTTTTCACCAAATCTTGATGATACTTGGTGGTCATGATGAGTTCACTAAGCCCTCTTGGGTGCCCAATTTTCACACTTCTAGGTTCAAGCGTTCGTTTCCAGTAACACTTTGAATTTTTAGGTTTCACTCTGTTTTCTGCTATATAGATAGATGTGTTTGAAACTCTAAATCAAACACGGTTTGTGCTAGCTCCTTGAAACTTGACCAAATGAAGTAGTTCTAAGTTCTATCTCTATGGTTTGTTTCCTCTTGAAGTATCCCATGCAGAGACTGGCGAAAAACTCTTTCGTTTGAAAGGGGTTGCCAAGCTTCCAAAAAACTACGAGTTTGCTGAAATCTCAGCAAACATTTTTTCACCAAATCTTGATGATACTTGGTGGTAATGATCAGTTCAATAAGCCCACTTGGCTGCCCAATTTTCACTCGTCTAGCTTCAAGCGTTTGTTTCCAGTAACACTTTGAATTTTTACGTTTCACTCTGTTTTCTGCTATATAGATAGATGTGGTTGAAACTCTAAATCAAACACGGTTTGTGCTTGCTCCTTGAAACTTGACCAAATAAAGTAGTTCTAAGTTCTATCTCTATGGTTTGTTTCCTCTTGAAGTACCCCATGCAGAGTCTGGCGAAAAACACTTTGGTTTGAAAGGGGTTGCCAAGCTTCCAAAAAACTACTACTTTGCTGAAATCTCAGCAAATATTTTTTCACGAAATCTTGATGATACTTGGTGGTAATGATCAGTTCCCTAATCCCACTTGGCTGCAAAATTTTTATTCTTCTAGGTTGAAGCATTCGTTTCCAGTAACAGTTTGAATTTTTAGGTTTCACTCTGTTTTCTCCCACATAGATAGCTGTGTTTGGAATTCTAAATCAAACACGGTTTGTGCTAGCTCCTTGAAACTTGACCAAATGAAGTAGTTCTAAGTTCTATCTCTATGGTTTGTTTCCTCTTGAACTACCCCATGCAGAGCCTGGCGAAAAACACTTTCGTTTGAAAGGGGTTGCCAAGCTTCCAAAAAACTACTAGTTTGCAGAAATCTCAGCAAACATTTTTTCACCAAATCTTGATGATACTTGGTGGTAATGATCAGTTCACTAAGCCCACTTGGCTCCCCAATTTTTATTCTTCTAGGTTGAAGCATTCGTTTCCAGTAACAGTTTGATTTTTTAGGTTTCACTCTGTTTTCTCCTACATAGATAGCTGTGTTTGGAATTCTAAATCAAACACGGTTTGTGCTAGCTCCTTGAAACTTGACCAAATGAAGTAGTTCTAAGTTCTATCTCTATGGTTTGTTTCCTCTTGAAGTACCCCATGCAGAGACTGGCGAAAAGCACTTTCGTTTGAAAGGGGTTGCCAAGCTTCCAAAAAACTACTAGTTTGCTGAAATCTCAGCAAACATTTTTTCACCAAATCTTGATGATACTTGGTGGTAATGATCAGTTCACTAAGCACTCTTGGCTGCCCAATTTTCACTCTTCTTGGTTCAAGCGTTCGTTTCCAGTAACACTTTGAATTTTTAGGTTTCACTCTGTTTTCTCCTACATAGATAGCTGTGTTTGGAATTCTAATTCAAACACGGTTTCTGCGAGCTCCTTGAAACTTCACAAAATGAAGTAGTTCTAAGTTCTATCTCTATGGTTTCTTTCCTCGTGAAGTACCCCATGCAGAGACTGTCGAAAAATACTTCCGTTTGAAAGGGGTTGCCAAGCTTCCAAAAAACTACTAGTTTGCTGAAATATCAGCAAACATTTTTTCACCAAATCTCGATGATACTTGGTGGTAATGATCAGTTCACTAAGCCCACTTGGCTGCCCAATTTTCACTCTTCTAGGTTCAAGCGTTCGTTTCCAGTAACACTTTGAAGTTTTAGGTTTCACTCTGTTTTCTCCTACATAGATAGCTGTGTTAGGAATTCTAAATCAACACGGTTTGTGCTAGCTCCTTGAAACTTGACCAAATGAAGTAGTTCTAATTTCTAGCTCTATGGTTTTTTCCTCTTGAAGTACCCCATGCAGAGACTGGCGAAAAACACTTTCGTTTGAAAGGGGTTGCCAAGCTTCAAAAAACCTACTAGTTTGCTGAAATCTCCGCAAACATTTTTTCACCAAATCTTGATGATACTTGGTGGTAATGATCAGTTCACTAAGCCCACTTGGCTTCCCAATTTTCACTCTTCTAGGTTCAAGCGTTCGTTTCCAGTAACACTTTGAATTTTTAGGTTTCACTCTGTTTTCTCCTAACTAGATAGCTGTGTTTGGAATTCTAAAACAAACACGGTTTGTGCTAGCTCCTTGAAACTTGACCAAATGAAGTAGTTCTAAGTTCTATCTCTGTGGTTTGTTTCCTCTTGAAGTACCCCATGCAGAGACTGGCGAAAAACACTTTCGTTTGAAAGGGGTTGCCAAACTTCCAAAAAACTACTTGTTTGCTAAAATCTCAGCAAACATTTTTTCACCAAATCTTGATGATACTTGGTGGTAATGATCAGTTCCATAAGCCGACTTGGCTGCCCAATTTTCACTCTTCTAGTTTCAAGCGTTCGTTTCCAGTAACACTTTGAATTTTTAGGTTTCACTCTGTTTTCTGCTATATAGATAGATGTGTTTGAAACTCTAAATCAAACACGGTTTGTGCTAGCTCCTTGAAACTTGACCAAATGAAGTAGTTCCAAGTTCTATCTCTATGGTTTGTTTCCTCTTGAAGTACCCCATGCAGCGACTGGCGAAAAACACTTTTGTTTGAAAGGGGTTGCCAAGCTTCCAAAAAACTACTAGTTTGCTGAAATCTCAGCAAACATTTTTTCACCAAATCTTGATGATACTTGGTGGTAATGATCAGTTAAATAAGCCCACTTGGCTGCCCAATTTTCACTCTTCTAGGTTCAAGCGTTCGTTTCCAGTAACACTTTGAATTTTTAGGTTTCACTCTGTTTTCTGCTATATAGATAGATGTGTTTGAAACTCTAAATCAAACACGGTTTGTGCTAGCTCCTTGAAACTTGACCAAATGAACTAGTTCCAAGTTCTATCTCTATGGTTTGTTTCCTCTTGAAGTACCCCATGCAGAGACTGGCGAAAAGCACTTTCGTTTGAAAGGGGTTGCCAAGCTTCCAAAAAACTACTAGTTTGCTGAAATCTCAGCAAATATTTTTTCACCAAATCTTGATGATACTTCGTGGTAATGATCAGTTCACTAATCCCACTTGGCTGCCCAATTTTTATTCTTCTAGGTTGAAGCATTCGTTTCCAGTAACAGTTTGAATTTTTAGGTTTCACTCTGTTTTCTCCTACATAGATAGCTGTGTTTGGAATTCTAAATCAAACACGGTTTGTGCTAGATCCTTGAAACTTGACCAAATGAAGTAGTTCTAAGTTCTATCTCTATGGTTTGTTTCCTCTTGAAGTACCCGATGCAGAGCCTGGCGAAAAACACTTTCGTTGGAAAGGGGTTGCCAAGCTTCCAAAAAACTACTAGTTTGCTGAAATCTCAGCAAACATTTTTTCACCAAATCTTGATGATACTTGGTTGTAATGATCAGTTCACTAATCCCACTTGGCTCCCCAATTTTTATTCTTCTAGGTTGAAGCATTCCTTTCAAGTAACAGTTTGAATTTTTAGGTTTCACTCTGTTTTCTCCTACATAGATAGCTGTGTTTGGAATTCTAATTCAAACACGGTTTGTGCTAGCTCTTTGAAACATGACCAAATGAAGTAGTTCTAAGTTCTATCTCTATGGTTTGTTTCCTCTTGAAGTACCCCATGCAGAGACTGGCGAAAAGCACTTTCGTTTGAAAGGGGTTGCCAAGCTTCCAAAAAACTACTAGTTTGCTGAAATCTCAGCAAACATTTTTTCACCAAATCTTGATGATACTTGGTGGTAATGATCAGTTCACTAAGCACTCTTGGCTGCCCAATTTTCACTCTTCTAGGTTAAAGCGTTCGTTTCCAGTAACACTTTGAATTTTTAGGTTTCACTCTGTTTTCTCCTAACTAGATAGCTGTGTTTGGAATTCTAAATCAAACACAGTTTGTGCTAGCTCCTTGAAACTTGACCAAATGAAGTAGTTCTACGTTCTATCTCTATGGTTTCTTTCCTCTTGAAGTACCCCATGCAGAGACTGGCGAAAAACACTTTCGTTTGAAAGGGGTTGCCAAACTTCCAAAAAACTACTAGTTTGCTGAAATCTCAGCAAACATTTTTTCACCAAATCTTTATGATACTTGGTGGTTATGATCAGTTCACTAAGCCCACTTGGCTGCCCAATTTTCACTCTTCTAGGTTCAAGCGTTCCTTTACAGTAACACTTTGAATTTTTAGGTTTCACTCTGTTTTCTGCTATATAGATAGATGTGTTTGAAACTCTAAATCAAACACGGTTTGAGCTAGCTCCTTGAAACTTGACCAAATGAAGTAGTTCCAAGTTCTATCTCTATGGTTTGTTTCCTCTTGAAGTACCCCATGCAGAGCCTGGCGAAAAACACTTTCGTTTCAAAGGGGTTGCCAAGCTTCCAAAAAACTACTTGTTTGCTGGAATCTCAGCAAACATTTTTTCACCAAATCTTGATGATACTTGGTTGTAATGATCAGTTCACTAATCCCACTTGGCTCCCCAATTTTTATTCTTCTAGGTTGAAGCATTCGTTTCAAGTAACAGTTTGAATTTTTAGGTTTCACTCCGTTTTCTCCTACATAGATAGCTGTGTTTGGAATTCTAAATCAAACACGGTTTGTGCTAGCTCCTTGAAACTTGACCAAATGAAGTAGTTCTAAGTTCTATTTCTATGGTTTGTTTCCTCTTGAAGTACCCCATGCAGAGACTGGCGAAAAGCACTTTCGTTTGAAAGGGGTTGCCAAGCTTCCAAAAAACTACTAGTTTGCTGAAATCTCAGCAAACATTTTTTCACCAAATCTTGATGATGCTTGGTGGTAATGATCAGTTCACTTAGCCCACTTGGCTGCCCAATTTTTATTCTTCTAGGTTGAATCATTCGTTTCCAGTAACACTTTGAATTTTTAGGTTTCACTCTGTTTTCTCCTACATAGATAGCTGTGTTTGGAATTCTAAATCAAACACGGTTTGTGCTAGCTCCTTGAAACTTGACCAAATGAAGTAGTTCTAAGTTCTATCTTTTTGCATTGTTTCCTCTTGAAGTACCCCATGCAGAGACTGGCGAAAAACACTTTCGTTTGAAAGGGGTTGCCAAGCTTCCAAAAAACTACTAGTTTGCTGAAATCTCAGCAAAAATTTTTTCACCAAATCTTGATGATACTTCGTGGTAATGATCAGTTCACTAATTACACTTGGCTGCCCAATTTTTATTCTTCTAGGTTGAAGCATTCGTTTCCAGTAACAGTTTGAATTTTTAGGTTTCACTCTGTTTTCTCCTACATAGATAGCTGTGTTTGGAATTCTAAATCAAACACGGTTTGTGCTAGCTCCTTGAAACTTGACCAAATGAAGTAGTTCTAAGTTCTATCTCTATGGTTTGTTTCCTCTTGAAGTACCCCATGCAGAGCCTGGCGAAAAACACTTTCGTTTGAAAGGGGTTGCCAAGCTTCCAAAAAACTACTAGTTTGCTGAAATCTCAGCAAACATTTTTTCACCAAATCTTGATGATACTTGGTTGTAATGATCAGTTCACTAATCCCACTTGGCTCCCCAATTTTTATTCTTCTAGGTTGAAGCATTCGTTTCAAGTAACAGTTTGAATTTTTAGGTTTCACTCTGTTTTCTCCTACATAGATAGCTGTGTTTGGAATTCTAAATCAAACACGGTTTGTGCTAGCTCCTTGAAACTTGACCAAATGAAGTAGTTCTAAGTTCTATCTCTATGGTTTGTTTCCTCTTGAAGTACCCCATGCAGAGACTGGCGAAAAGCACTTTCGTTTGAAAGGGGTTGCCAAGCTTCCAAAAAACTACTAGTTTGCTGAAATCTCAGCAAACATTTTTTCACCAAATCTTGATGATACTTGGTGGTAATGATCAGTTCACTAAGCACTCTTGGTTGCCCAATTTTCACTCTTCTAGGTTAAAGCGTTCGTTTCCAGTAACACTTTGAATTTTTAGGTTTCACTCTGTTTTCTCCTAACTAGATAGCTGTGTTTGGAATTCTAAATCAAACACGGTTTGTGCTAGCTCCTTGAAACTTGACCAAATGAAGTAGTTCTAAGTTCTATCTCTATGGTTTGTTTCCTCTTGAAGTACCCCATGCAGAGACTGGCGAAAAGCACTTTCGTTTGAAAGGGGTTGCCAAGCTTCCAAAAAACTACTAGTTTGCTGAAATCTCAGCAAACATTTTTTCACCAAATCTTGATGATGCTTGGTGGTAATGATCAGTTCACTTAGCCCACTTGGCTGCCCAATTTTTATTCTTCTAGGTTGAATCATTCGTTTCCAGTAACACTTTGAATTTTTAGGTTTCACTCTGTTTTCTCCTACATAGATAGCTGTGTTTGGAATTCTAAATCAAACACGGTTTGTGCTAGCTCCTTGAAACTTGACCAAATGAAGTAGTTCTAAGTTCTATCTTTTTGCATTGTTTCCTCTTGAAGTACCCCATGCAGAGACTGGCGAAAAACACTTTCGTTTGAAAGGGGTTGCCAAGCTTCCAAAAAACTACTAGTTTGCTGAAATCTCAGCAAAAATTTTTTCACCAAATCTTGATGATACTTCGTGGTAATGATCAGTTCACTAATTACACTTGGCTGCCCAATTTTTATTCTTCTAGGTTGAAGCATTCGTTTCCAGTAACAGTTTGAATTTTTAGGTTTCACTCTGTTTTCTCCTACATAGATAGCTGTGTTTGGAATTCTAAATCAAACACGGTTTGTGCTAGCTCCTTGAAACTTGACCAAATGAAGTAGTTCTAAGTTCTATCTCTATGGTTTGTTTCCTCTTGAAGTACCCCATGCAGAGCCTGGCGAAAAACACTTTCGTTTGAAAGGGGTTGCCAAGCTTCCAAAAAACTACTAGTTTGCTGAAATCTCAGCAAACATTTTTTCACCAAATCTTGATGATACTTGGTTGTAATGATCAGTTCACTAATCCCACTTGGCTCCCCAATTTTTATTCTTCTAGGTTGAAGCATTCGTTTCAAGTAACAGTTTGAATTTTTAGGTTTCACTCTGTTTTCTCCTACATAGATAGCTGTGTTTGGAATTCTAAATCAAACACGGTTTGTGCTAGCTCCTTGAAACTTGACCAAATGAAGTAGTTCTAAGTTCTATCTCTATGGTTTGTTTCCTCTTGAAGTACCCCATGCAGAGACTGGCGAAAAGCACTTTCGTTTGAAAGGGGTTGCCAAGCTTCCAAAAAACTACTAGTTTGCTGAAATCTCAGCAAACATTTTTTCACCAAATCTTGATGATACTTGGTGGTAATGATCAGTTCACTAAGCACTCTTGGTTGCCCAATTTTCACTCTTCTAGGTTAAAGCGTTCGTTTCCAGTAACACTTTGAATTTTTAGGTTTCACTCTGTTTTCTCCTAACTAGATAGCTGTGTTTGGAATTCTAAATCAAACACAGTTTCTGCTAGCTCCTTGAAACTTGACCAAATGAAGCAGTTCTACATTCTATCTCTATGGTTTCTTTCCTCTTGAAGTACCCCATGCAGAGACTGGCGAAAAACACTTTCGTTTGAAAGGGGTTGCCAAACTTCCAAAAAACTACTAGTTTGCTGAAATCTCAGCAAACATTTTTTCACCAAATCTTGATGATACTTGGTGGTTATGATCAGTTCACTAAGCCCACTTGGCTGCCCAATTTTCACTCTTCTAGGTTCAAGCGTTCCTTTACAGTAACACTTTGAATTTTTAGGTTTCACTCTGTTTTCTGCTATATAGATAGATGTGTTTGAAACTCTAAATCAAACACGGTTTGAGCTAGCTCCTTGAAACTTGACCAAATCAAGTAGTTCCAAGTTCTATCTCTATGGTTTGTTTCCTCTTGAAGTATCCCATGCAGAGCCTGGCGAAAAACACTTTCGTTTGAAAGGGGTTGCCAAGCTTCCAAAAAACTACTTGTTTGCTGGAATCTCAGCAAACATTTTTTCACCAAATCTTGATGATACTTGGTGGTAATGATCAGTTCACTAATCCCACTTGGCTCCCCAATTTTTATTCTTTTAGGTTGAAGCATTCGTTTCAAGTAACAGTTTGAAATTTTAGGTTTCACTCCGTTTTCTCCTACATAGATAGCTGTGTTTGGAATTCTAAATCAAACACGGTTTGTGCTAGCTCCTTGAAACTTGACCAAATGAAGTAGTTCTAAGTTCTATTTCTATGGTTTGTTTCCTCTTGAAGTACCCCATGCAGAGACTGGCGAAAAGCACTTTCGTTTGAAAGGTGTTGCCAAGATTCCAAAAAACTACTAGTTTGCTGAAATCTCAGCAAACATTTTTTCACCAAATCTTGATGATGCTTGGTGGTAATGATCAGTTAACTTAGCCCACTTGGCTGCCCAATTTTTATTCTTCTAGGTTGAATCATTCGTTTCCAGTAACACTTTGAATTTTTAGGTTTCACTCTGTTTTCTCCTACATAGATAGCTGTGTTTGGAATTCTAAATCAAACACGGTTTGTGCTAGCTCCTTGAAACTTGACCAAATGAAGTAGTTCTAAGTTCTATCTCTTTGGATTGTTTCCTCTTGAAGTACCCCATGCAGAGACTGGCGAAAAACACTTTCGTTTGAAAGGGGTTGCCAAGCTTCCAAAAAACTACTAGTTTGCTGAAATATCAGCAAAAATTTTTTCAACAAATCTTGATGATACTTGGTGGTAATGATCAGTTCACTAAGCCCACTTGGCTGCCAAATCTTCACTCTTCTTGGTTCAAGCGTTCGTTTCCAGTAACACTTTGAATTTTTAGGTTTCACTCTGTTTTCTGCTATATAGGTAGATGTGTTTGAAACTCTAAATCAAACACGGTTTGTGCTAGCTCCTTGAAACTTGACCAAATGAAGTAGTTCTAAGTTCTATCTCTATGGTTTGTTTCCTCTTGAAGTATCCCATGCAGAGACTGGCGAAAAACACTTTCATTTGAAAGGGGTTGCCAAGCTTCCAAAAAACTACTAGTTTGCTGAAATCTCAGCAAACATTTTTTCACCAAATCTTGATGATACTTGGTGGTAATGATCAGTTCAATAAGCCCACTTGGCTGCCCAATTTTCACACTTCTAGGTTCAAGTGTTCGTTTCCAGTAACAGTTTGAATTTTTAGGTTTCACTCTGTTTTCTCCTACATAGATAGCTGTGTTTGGAATTCTAAATCAAACACGGTTTGTGCAAGCTCCTTGAAACTTGACCAAATGAAGTAGTTCTAAGTTCTATCTCTATGGTTTGTTTCCTCTTGAAGTACCCCATGCAGAGACTGGCGAAAAGCACTTTCGTTTGAAAGGGGTTGCCAAGCTTCCAAAAAACTACTAGTTTGCTGAAATCTCAGCAAACATTTTTTCACCAAATCTTGATGATACTTGGTGGTAGTGATCAGTTCACTAAGCCCACTTGGCTGCCCAATTTTCACTCTTCTAGGTTCAAGCGTTCGTTTTGGGTAACACTTTGAATATTTAGGTTTCACTCTGTTTTCTCCTACATAGATAGCTGTGTTAGGAATTCTAAGTCAAACACGGTTTGTGCTAGCTCCTTGAAACTTGACCAAATCAAGTAGTTCTAAGTTCTATCTCTATGGTTTGTTTTTTCTTGAAGTACCAAATGCAGAGACTGGCAAAAAACACTTTCGTTTGAAAGGGGTTGCCAAGCTTCCAAAAAATTACTAGTTTTCTGAATCTCAGCAAACGTTTTTTCACCAAATCTTTATGATACTTGGTGGTAATGATCAGTTCACTAAGCCCACATTGCTGCCCAATTTTCACTCTTCTAGGTTAAAGCGTTCGTTTCCAGTAACAGTTTGAATTTTTAGGTTTCATTCTGTTTTCTCCTACATAGATAGCTGTGTTTGGAATTCTAAGTCAAACACGGATTGTGCTATCTCCTTGAAACTTGACCAAATGAAGTAGTTCTAAGTTCTATCTCTATTGTTTGTTTCCTCTTGAAGTACCCCATGCAGAGACTGGCGAAAAGCACTTTCGTTTGAAAGGGGTTGTCAAGCTTCCAAAAAACTTCTAGTTTCCTGAAATCTCAGCAAACATTTTTTCACCAAATCTTGATGATACTTGGTGGTAATGATCATGTCACTAAGCACACTTGGCTGCCCAATCTTCACTCTTCTAGGTTCAAGCGTTCGTTTCCAGTAACACTTTGAATTTTTATTTTTCACTCTGTTTTCTGCTATATGGATAGATGTGTTTGAAACTCTAAATCAAACACGGTTTGTGCTAGCTCCTTGAAACTTGACCAAATGAAGTAGTTCTAAGTTCTATCTCTATGGTTTGTTTCCTCTTGAAATACCCCATGCAGAGACTGGCGAAAAACACTTTCGTTTGAAAGGGGTTGCCAAGCTTCCAAAAAACTACTAGTTTGCTGAAATCTCAGCAAACATTTTTTCACCAAATCTTGATGATACTTGGTGGTAATGATCAGTTCACTAATCCCAATTGGCTGCCCAATTTTTATTCTTCTAGTTTGAAGCATTCATTTCCAGTAACAGTTTGAATTTTTAGGTTTCACTCTGTTTTCTCCTACATAGATAGCTGTGTTTGGAACTCTAAATCAAACACGGTTTTTGCTAGCTCCTTGAAACTTGACCAAATGAAGTAGTTCTAAGTTCTATCTCTATGGTTTGTTTCCTCTTGAAGTACACCATGCAGAGACTGGCGAAAAGCACTTTCGTTTGAAAGGGGTTGCCAAGCTTCCAAAAAACTACTAGTTTGCTGAAATCTCAGCAAACATTTTTTCACCAAATCTTGGTGATACTTGGTGGTAATGATCAGTTCACTAAGCACTCTTGGCTGCCCAATTTTCACTCTTCTTGGTTCAAGCGTTCGTTTCCAGTTACACTTTGAATTTTTAGGTTTCACTCTGTTTTCTCCTACATAGATAGCTGTGTTTGGAATTCTAATTCAAACACGGTTTGTGCTAGCTCCTTGAAACTTGACAAAATGAAGTAGTTCTAAGTTTTATCTCTACGGTTTGTTTTCTCTTGAAGTACCCCATGCAGAGACTGGCGAAAAACACTTTCGTTTGAAAGGGGTTGCCAAGCTTCCAAAAAACTACTAGTTTGCTGAAATCTCAGCAAACATTTTTTCACCAAATCTTGATGATACTTGGTGGTAATGATCAGTTCACTAAGCCCACATTGCTGCCCAAAATTCACTCTTCTAGGTTAAAGCGTTCGTTTCCAGTAACAGTTTGAATTTTTAGGTTTCATTCTGTTTTCTCCTACATAGATAGCTGTGTTTGGAATTCTAAATCAAACACGGATTGTGCTAGCTCCTTGAAACTTGACCAAATGAAGTAGTTCTAAGTTCTATCTCTATGGTTTGTTTCCTCTTGAAGTACCCCATGCAGAGACTGGCGAAAAGCACTTTCGTTTGAAAGGGGTTGTCAAGCTTCCAAAAAACTACTAGTTTCCTGAAATCTCAGCAAACATTTTTTCACCAAATCTTGATGATACTTGGTGGTAATGATCATGTCACTAAGCACACTTGGCTGCCCAATCTTCACTCTTCTAGGTTCAAGCGTTCGTTTCCAGTAACACTTTGAATTTTTAGGTTTCACTCTGTTTTCTGCTATATGGATAGATGTGTTTGAAACTCTAAATCAAACACGGTTTGTGCTAGCTCCTTGAAACTTGACCAAATGAAGTAGTTCTAAGTTCTATCTCTATGGTTTGTTTCCTCTTGAAATATCCCATGCAGAGACTGGCGAAAAACACTTTCGTTTGAAAGGGGTTGCCAAGCTTCCAAAAAACTACTAGTTTTCTGAAATCTCAGCAAACATTTTTTCACCAAATCTTGATGATACTTGGTGGTAATGATCAGTTCACTAAGAACACTTGGCTGCCCAATTGTCACTCTTCTAGGTTCAAGCGTTCGTTTCCAGTAACACTTTAAATTTTAGTTTTCACTCTGTTTTCTGCTATATAGATAGATGTGTTTGAAACTCTAAATCAAACACGGTTTGTGCTAGCTCCTTGAAACTTGACCAAATGAAGTAGTTCTAAGTTCTATCTCTATGGTTTGTTTCCTCTTGAAGTACCCCATGCAGAGACTGGCGAAAAACACTTTCGTTTGAAAGGGGTTGAAAAGCTTCCAAAAACTACTAGTTTGCTGAAATCTCAGCAAACATTTTTTCACCAAAACTTGATGATACTTGGTGGTAATGATCAGTTCACTAATCCCACTTCGCTGCCCAATTTTTATTCTTCTAGGTTGAAGCATTCGTTTCCAGTAACAGTTTGAATTTTTAGGTTTCACTCTTTTCTCCTACATAGATAGCTGTGTTTGGAATTCTAAATCAAACACGGTTTGTGCTAGCTCCTTGAAACTTGACCAAATGAAGTAGTTCTAAGTTCTCTCTCTATGGTTTGTTTCCTCTTGAAGTACCCCATGCAGAGACTGGCGAAAAACACTTTCGTTTAAAAGGGGTTGTCAAGCTTCCAAAATCTACTAGTTTCCTGAAATCTCAGCAAACATTTTTTCACCAAATCTTGATGATACTTGGTGGTAATGATCAGTTCACTAAGCACACTTGGCTGCCCAATTTTCACTCTTCTAGTTTCAAGCGTTTGTTTCCAGTAACACTTTGAATTTTTAGGTTTCACTCTGTTTTCTGCTATATAGATAGATGTGTTTGAAACTCTAAATCAAACACGGTTTGTGCTAGCTCCTTGAAACTTGACCAAATGAAGTAGTTCTAAGTTCTATCTCTATGGTTTGTTTCCTCTTGAAGTACCCCATGCAGAGACTGGCGAAAAACACTTTCGTTTGAAAGGGGTTGCCAAGCTTCCAAAAAACTACTAGTTTGCTGAAATCTCAGCAAACATTTTTTCACCAAATCTTGATGATGCTTGGTGGTAATGATCAGTTCACAAATCCCAATTGGCTGCCCAATTTTTATTCTTCTAGGTTGAAGCATTCGTTTCCAGTAACAGTTTGAATTTTTAGGTTTCACTCTGTTTTCTGCTATATAGATAGATGTGTTTGAAACTCTAAATCAAACACGGTTTGTGCTAGCTCCTTGAAACTTGAACAAATGAAGTAGTTCTAAGTTCTATCTCTATGGTTTTTTCCTCTGGAAGTACCCCATGCAGAGACTGGCGAAAAACACTTTCGTTTGAAAGGGGTTGCCAAGCTTCCAAAAAACTACTAGTTTGCTGAAATCTCAACAAACATTTTTTCACCAAATCTTGATGATACTTGGTGGTAATGATCAGTTCACTGATCACACTTGGCTGCCCAATTTTTATTCTTCTATGTTAAAGCATTCGTTTCCAGTAACACTTTGAATTTTTAGGTTTCACTCTGTTTCTGCTATATAGATAGATGTGTTTGAAACTCTAAATCAAACACGGTTTGTGCTAGCTCCTTGAAACTTGACCAAATGAAGTAGTTCTAAGTTCTATCTCTATGGTTTGCTTCCTCTTGAAGTACCCCATGCAGAGAGTGGCGAAAAACACTTTCGTTTGAAAGGGGTTGCCTAGCTTCCAAAAAACTACTAGTTTGCAGAAATCTCAGCAAACATTTTTTCACCAAATCTTGATGATACTTATTGGTAATGATCAGTTCACTAATCCCACTTGGCTGCCCAATTTTTATTACTCTAGGTTAAAGCATTCGTTTCCAGTAACAGTTTGAATTTTTAGGTTTCACTCTGTTTTCTCCTACATAGATAGCTGTGTTTGGAATTCTAAATCAAACACGGTTTGTGCTAGCTCCTTGAAACTTGACCAAATGAAGTAGTTCTAAGTTCTCTCTCTATGGTTTGTTTCCTCTTGAAGTACCCCATGCAGAGACTGGCGAAAAACACTTTCGATTGAAAGGGGTTGCCAAGCTTCCAAAAAACTACTAGTTTGCTGAAATCTCAGCAAACATTTTTTCACCAAAACTTGATGATACTTGGTGGTAATGATCAGTTCACTAATCCCACTTCGCTGCCCAATTTTTATTCTTCTAGGTTGAAGCATTCGTTTCCAGTAACAGTTTGAATTTTTAGGTTTCACTCTTTTCTCCTACATAGATAGCTGTGTTTGGAATTCTAAATCAAACACGGTTTGTGCTAGCTCCTTGAAACTTGACCAAATGAAGTAGTTCTAAGCTCTATCTCTATGGTTTTTTTCCTCTTGAAGTACCCCATGCAGAGACTGGCAAAAAACACTTTCGTTTGAAAGGGGTTGCAAGCTTCCAAAAAATTACTAGTTTTCTGAATCTCAGCAAACGTTTTTTCACCAAATCTTTATGATACTTGGTGGTAATGATCAGTTCACTAAGCACACTTTGCTGCCCAATTTTCACTCTTCTAGGTTAAAGCGTTCCTTTCCAGTAACAGTTTGAATTTTTAGGTTTCATTCTGTTTTCTCCTACATAGATAGCTGTGTTTGGAATTCTAAATCAAACACGGTTTGTGCTAGCTCCTTGAAACTTGACAAAATGAAGTAGTTCTAAGTTCTCTCTCTATGGTTTGTTTCCTCTTGATGTACCCCATGCAGAGACTGGCAAAAAACACTTTTGTTTGAAAGGGGTTGTCAAGCTTCCAAAAAACTACTAGTTTCCTGAAATCTCAGCAAACATTTTTTCACCAAATCTTGATGATACTTGGTGGTAATGATCAGTTCACTAAGCACACTTGGCTGCCCAATTTTCACTCTTCTAGTTTCAAGCGTTTGTTTCCAGTAACACTTTGAATTTTTAGGTTTCACTCTGTTTTCTGCTATATAGATAGATGTGTTTGAAACTCTAAATCAAACACGGTTTGTGCTAGCTCCTTGAAACTTGACCAAATGAAGTAGTTCTAAGTTCTATCTCTATGGTTTGTTTCCTCTTGAAGTACCCCATGCAGAGACTGGCGAAAAACACTTTCGATTGAAAGGGGTTGCCATGCTTCCAAAAAACTACTAGTTTGCTGAAATCTCAGCAAATATTTTTTCACCAAATCTTGATGATACTTGGTGGTAATGATCATATCACTAAGCACACTTGGCTGCCCAATTGTCATTCTTCTAGGTTCAAGCGTTCGTTTCCAGTAACACTTTAAATTTTAGGTTTCACTCTGTTTTCTGCCATATAGATAGATGTGTTTGAAACTCTAAATCAAACACGGTTTGTGCTAGCTCCTTGAAACTTGAACAAATGAAGTAGTTCTAAGTTCTATATCTATGGTTTGTTTCCTCTTGAAGTACCCCATGCAGAGACTGGCAAAAAACACTTTCGTTTGAAAGGGGTTGCCAAGCTTCCAAAAAACTACTAGTTTGCTGAAATCTCAGCAAACATTTTTTCACCAAAACTTGATGATACTTGGTGGTAATGATCAGTTCACTAATCCCACTTCGCTGCCCAATTTTTATTCTTCTAGGTTGAAGCATTCGTTTCCAGTAACAGTTTGAATTTTTAGGTTTCACTCTTTTCTCCTACATAGATAGCTGTGTTTGGAATTCTAAATCAAACACGGTTTGTGCTAGCTCCTTGAAACTTGACCAAATGAAGTAGTTCTAAGTTCTATCTCTATGGTTTTTTTCCTCTTGAAGTACCCCATGCAGAGACTGGCAAAAAACACTTTCGTTTGAAAGGGGTTGCAAGCTTCCAAAAAATTACTAGTTTTCTGAATCTCAGCAAACGTTTTTTCACCAAATCTTTATGATACTTGGTGGTAATGATCAGTTCACTAAGCACACTTTGCTGCCCAATTTTCACTCTTCTAGGTTAAAGCGTTCCTTTCCAGCAACAGTTTGAATTTTTAGGTTTCATTCTGTTTTCTCCTACATAGATAGCTGTGTTTGGAATTCTAAATCAAACACGGTTTGTGCTAGCTCCTTGAAACTTGACAAAATGAAGTAGTTCTAAGTTCTCTCTCTATGGTTTGTTTCCTCTTGATGTACCCCATGCAGAGACTGGCGAAAAACACTTTTGTTTGAAAGGGGTTGTCAAGCTTCCAAAAAACTACTAGTTTCCTGAAATCTCAGCAAACATTTTTTCACCAAATCTTGATGATACTTGGTGGTAATGATCAGTTCACTAAGCACACTTGGCTGCCCAATTTTCACTCTTCTAGTTTCAAGCGTTTGTTTCCAGTAACACTTTGAATTTTTAGGTTTCACTCTGTTTTCTGCTATATAGATAGATGTGTTTGAAACTCTAAATCAAACACGGTTTGTGCTAGCTCCTTGAAACTTGACCAAATGAAGTAGTTCTAAGTTCTATCTCTATGGTTTGTTTCCTCTTGAAGTACCCCATGCAGAGACTGGCGAAAAACACTTTCGATTGAAAGGGGTTGCCATGCTTCCAAAAAACTACTAGTTTGCTGAAATCTCAGCAAATATTTTTTCACCAAATCTTGATGATACTTGGTGGTAATGATCATATCACTAAGCACACTTGGCTGCCCAATTGTCATTCTTCTAGGTTCAAGCGTTCGTTTCCAGTAACACTTTAAATTTTAGGTTTCACTCTGTTTTCTGCTATATAGATAGATGTGTTTGAAACTCTAAATCAAACACGGTTTGTGCTAGCTCCTTGAAACTTGAACAAATGAAGTAGTTATAAGTTCTATATCTATGGTTTGTTTCCTCTTGTAGTACCCCATGCAGAGACTGGCAAAAAACACTTTCGTTTGAAAGGGGTTGCCAAGCTTCCAAAAAACTACTAGTTTGCTGAAATCTCAGCAAACATTTTTTCACCAAAACTTGATGATACTTGGTGGTAATGATCAGTTCACTAATCCCACTTGGCTGCCCAATTTTTATTATTCTAGGTTAAAGCATTCGTTTCCAGTAACAGTTTGAATTTTTAGGTTTCACTCTTTTCTCCTACATAGATAGCTGTGTTTGGAATTCTAAATCAAACACGGTTTGTGCTAGCTCCTTGAAACTTGACCAAATAAAGTAGTTCTAAGTTCTATCTCTATGGTTTGTTTCCTCTTGAAGTACCCCATGCAGAGACTGGCAAAAAACACTTTCGTTTGAAAGGGGTTGCAAGCTTCCAAAAAATTACTAGTTTTCTGAATCTCAGCAAAAGTTTTTTCACCAAATCTTTATGATACTTGGTGGTAATGATCAGTTCACTAAGCCCATTTGGCTGCCCAATTTTCACTCTTCTAGGTTAAAGCGTTCCTTTCCAGTAACAGTTTGAATTTTTAGGTTTCATTCTGTTTTCTCCTACATAGATAGCTGTGTTTGGAATTCTAAATCAAACACGGTTTGTGCTAGCTCCTTGAAACTTGACCAAATGAAGTAGTTCTAAGTTCTCTCTCTATGGTTTGTTTCCTCTTGAAGTACCCCATGCAGAGACTGGCGAAAAACACTTTCGTTTGAAAGGGGTTGTCAAGCTTCCAAAAAACAACTAGTTTCCTGAAATCTCAGAAAACATTTTTTCACCAAATCTTGATGATACTACTTGCTAATGATCAGTTCACTAAGCACACTTGGCTGCCCAATTTTCACTCTTCTAGTTTCAAGCGTTCGTTTCCAGTAACACTTTGAATTTTTAGGTTTCACTCTGTTTTCTGCTATATAGATAGATGTGTTTGAAACTCTAAATCAAACACGGTTTGTGCTAGCTCCTTGAAACTTGACCAAATGAAGTAGTTCTAAGTTCTATCTCTATGGTTTGTTTCCTCTTGAAGTACCCAATGCAGAGACTTTCGAAAAACACTTTCGTTTGAAAGGGGTTGCCAAGCTTCCAAAAAACTACTAGTTTGCTGAAATCTCAGCAAACATTTTTTCACCAAATCTTGATGATACTTGGTGGTAATGATCAGTTCACTAATCCCAATTGGCTGCCCAAATTTTATTCTTCTAGGTTGAAGCATTCGTTTCCAGTAACAATTTGAATTTTTAGGTTTCACTCTGTTTTCTCCTACATAGATAGTTGTGTTTGGAACTCTAAATCAAACACGGTTTGTGCTAGCTCCTTGAAACTTGACCAAATGAAGTAGTTCTAAGTTCTATCTCTATGGTTTGTTTCCTCTTGAAGTACCCCATGCAGAGACTGGCGAAAAACACTTTTGTTTGAAAGGGGTTGCCAAGCTTCCAAAAAACTACTAGTTTGCTGAAACCTCAGCAAACCTTTTTTCACCAAATCTTGATGATAGTTTGTGGAAATGATCAGTTCACCATGCCCACTTGGCTGCTCAATTTTCACTCTTCTAGGTTCAAGCGTTCGTTTCCAGTAACACTTTGAATTTTTAGGTTTCACTCTGTTTTCTGCTATATAGATAGATGTGTTTGAAACTCTAAATCAAACACGGTTTGTGCTTGCTCCTTGAAACTTGACCTAATGAAGTATTTCTAAGTTCTATCTCTATGGTTTGTTTCCTCTTGAAGTACCCCATGCAGAGACTGACGAAAAACACTTTCGTTTGAAAGGGGTTGCCAAGCTTCCAAAAAACTACTAGTTTGCTGAAATCTCAGCAAGCATTTTTTCACCAAATCTTGATGATACTTGATGGTATTGATCAGTTCGCTAAGTCCACTTGGCTGCCCAATTTTCACTCTTCTAGGTTCAAGCGTTCGTTTCCAGTAACACTTTGAATTTTTAGGTTTCACTCTGTTTTCTGCTATATAGATAGATGTGTTTGAAACTCTAAATCAAACACGGTTTGTGCTAGCTCCTTGAAACTTGACCAAATGAAGTAGTTCTAAGTTCTATCTCTATGGTTTGTTTCCTCTTGAAGTACCCCATGCAGAGACTGGCGAAAAACACTTTCGTTTGAAAGTGGTTGCCAAGCTTCAAAAAAACTACTAGTTTGCTGAAATCTCAGCAAACATTTTTTCACCAAATCTTGATGATACTTGGTGGTAATGATCAGTTCACTAATCCCACTTGGCTGCCAATTTTTATTCTTCTAGGTTGAAGCATTCGTTTCCAGTAACAGTTTGAATTTTTAGGTTTCACTCTGTTTTCTCCTACATAGATAGCTGTGTTTGGAATTCTAAATCAAACACGGTTTGTGCTAGCTCCTTGAGACTTGACAAAATGAAGTAGTTCTAAGTTCTCTCTCTATGGTTTGTTTCCTCTTGAAGTACCCCATGCAGAGACTGGCGAAAAACACTTTCGTTTGAAAGGGGTTGCCAAGCTTACAAAAAACTACTAGTTTGCTGAAATCTCAGCAAACCTTTTTTCACCATATCTTGATGATACTTGGCGGTAATGATCAGTTCACTAATCTCACTTGGCTGCCCAACTTTCACTCTTCTAGGTTCAAGCGTTCGTTTCCAGTAACACTTTGAATTTTTAGGTTTCATTCTGTTTTCTGCTATATAGATAGATGTGTTTGAAACTCTAAATCAAACACGGTTTGTGCTAGCTCCATGAAACTTGACAAAATGAAGTAGTTCTAAGTTCTATCTCTATGGTTTGTTTCCTCTTGAAGTACCCCATGCAGAGACTGGCGAAAAACACTTTCGTTTGAAAGGGGTTGCCAAGCTTCCAAAAAACTACTAGTTTGCTGAAATCTCAGCAAATATTTTTTCACATAATCTTGATGATACCTGGTGGTAATATCAGTTCACTAATCCCAATTGGCTGCCCAACTTCCACTCTTCTAGGTTCAAGCGTTCGTTTCCAGTAACACTTTGAATTTTTAGGTTTCACTCTGTTTTCTGCTATATAGATAGATGTGTTTGAAACTCTAAATCAAACACGGTTTGTGCTAGCTCCTTGAAACTTTATCAAATGAAGTAGTTCTAAGTTCTATCTCTATGGTTTGTTTCCTCTTGAAGTACCCCATGCAGAGCCTGGCGAAAAACACTTTCGTTGGAAAGGGGTTGCCAAGCTTCCAACAAACTACTAGTTTGCTGAAATCTCAGCAAACATTTTTTCACCAAATCTTGATGATACTTGGTGGTATTGATCAGTTCACTAAGCCCACTTGGCTACCCAATTTTTATTCTTCTAGGTTGAAGCATTCGTTTCCAGTAACAGTTTGAATTTTTAGTTTTCACTCTGTTTTCTCCTACATAGATAGATGTATTTGAAATTCTAAATCAAACACGGTTTGTGCTAACTCCTTGAAACTTGACCAAATGAAGTAGTTCTAAGTTCTATCTCTATGGTTTGTTTCCTCTTGAAGTACCCCATGAAGAGCCTGGCGAAAAACACTTTCGTTTGAAAGGGGTTGCCAAGCTTCCAAAAAACTACTAGTTTGCTGAAATCTCAGCAAACATTTTTTCACATAATCTTGATGATACCTGGTGGTAATGATCAGTTCACTAATCCCACTTGGCTGCCCAACTTTCACTCTTCTAGTTTCAAGCGTTCGTTTCCAGAAACACTTTGAATTTTCAGGTTTCACTATGTTTTCTGCTATATAGATAGATGTGTTTGAAACTCTAAATCAAACACGGTTTGTGCTAGCTCCTTGAAACTTGATCAAATGAAGTAGTTCTATGTTCTATCTCTATGGTTTGTTTTTTCTTGAAGTACCCCATGCAGAGACTGGCGAAAAACACTTTCGTTTGAAAGGGGTTGTCAAGCTTCCAAAAAACTACTAGTTTGCTGAAATCTCAGCAAAACTTTTTTCACCAAATCTTAATGATACCTGGTGGTAATGATCAGTTCACTAATCCCACTTGGCTGCCCAACTTCCACTCTTCTAGGTTAAAGCGTTCGTTTCCAATAACACTTTGAATTTTTAGGTTTCACTCTGTTTTCTGCTATATAGATAGATGTGTTTGAAACTCTAAATCAAACACGGTTTGTGCTAGCTCCTTGAAACTTGATCAAATGAAGTAGTTCTAAGTTCTATCTCTATGGTTTGTTTCCTCTTGAAGTACCCCATGCAGAGACTGGCGAAAGACACTTTCGTTTGAAAGGGGTTGCCAAGCTTCCAAAATTACTAGTTTGCTGAAATCTCAGCAAACATTTTTTCACCAAATCTTGATGATACTTGGTGGTAATGATCAGTTCACTAAGCCCTCTTGGCTGTCCAATTTTTATTCTTCTAGGTTGAAGCATTCGTTACCTGTAACAGTTTGAATTTTTAGGTTTCACTCTGTTTTCTCATACATAGATAGCTGTGTTTGGAATTCTAAATGAAACACGGTTTGGGCTAGCTCCTTGAAACTTGACCAAATGAAGTAGTTCTAAGTTCTATCTCTATGGTTTGTTTCCTTTTGAAGTACCCCATGCAGAGACTGGCGAAAAACACTTTCGTTTGAAAGGGGTGGCCAAGCTTCCAAAAAACTACTAGTTTGCTGAAATCTCAGCAAACATTTTTTCACCAAATCTTGATGATACTTGGTGGTAATGATCAGTTCACTAATCCCACTTGGCTGCCCAACTTTCACTCTTCTAGGTTCAAGCATTCGTTTCCAGTAACACTTTCAATTTTTATTTTTCACTCTGTTTTCTGCTATATAGATAGATGTGTTTGAAACTCAAAATCAAACACGGTTTGTGCAAGCTCCGTGAAACTTGACCAAATGAAGTAGTTCTAAGTTCTATCTCTATGGTTTGTTTCCTCTTGAAGTACCCCAGGCAGAGACTGGCGAAAAACACTTTCGTTTGAAAGGGGATGCCAAGCTTCCAAAAAACTACTAGTTTGATGAAATCTCAGCAAACATATTTTCACCAAATCTTGATGATACTTGGTGGTAATGATCAGCTCACGAATCCCACTTGGCTGCCCAACTTTTACTCTTCTAGGTTCAAGCGTTCGTTTCCAGTAACACTTTGAAATTTAGGTTTCACTCTGTTTTCTGCTATATAGATAGATGTGTTTGAAACTCTAAATCAAACACGGTGTGTGCTAGCTCCGTGAAACTTGACCAAATGAAGTAGTTCTAAGTTCTATCTCTATGGTTTGTTTCCTCTTGAAGTACCCCATGAAGAGACTGGCGAAAAACACTTTCGTTTGAAAGGGGTTGCCAAGCTTCCAAAAAACTACTAGTTTGCTGAAATCTCAGCAAACATTTTTTCACCAAATCTTGATGATACTTGGTGGTAATGATCAGTTCACTAATCCCACTTGGCTGCCCAACTTTCAATCTTCTAGGTTCAAGCGTTCGTTTCCAGTAACACTTTGAATTTTTAGGTTTCACTCTGTTTTCTGCTATATAGATAGATGTGTTTGAAACTCTAAATCAAACACGGTTTGTGCTAGCTCCGTGAAACTTGAACAAATGAAGTAGTTCTAAGTTCTATCTCTATGGTTTGTTTCCTCTTGAAGTACCCCATGCAGAGCCTGGCGAAAAACACTTTCGTTTGAAAGGGGTTGCCATGCTTCCAACAAACTACTAGTTTGCTGAAATCTCAGCAATCATTTTTTCACCAAATCTTGATGATACTTGGTGGTATTGATCAGTTCACTAAGCCCACTTGGCTAACCAATTTTTATTCTTCTAGGTTGAAGCATTCGTTTCCAGTAACAGTTTGAATTTTTAGTTTTCACTCTGTTTTCTCCTACATAGATAGATGTGTTTGAAATTCTAAATCAAACACGGTTTGTGCTAGCTCCTTGAAACTTGACCAAATGAAGTAGTTCTAAGTTCTATCTCTATGGTTTGTTTCCTCTTGAAGTACCCCATGCAGAAACTGGCGAAAAACACTTTCGTTTGAAAGGGGTTGCCAAGCTTCCAAAAAAATACTAGTTTGCTGAAATCTCAGCAAACATTTTTTCACATAATCTTGATGATACCTGGTGGTAATGATCAGTTCACTAATCCCACTTGGCTGCCCAACTTTCACTCTTCTAGGTTCAAGCGTTCGTTTCCAGTAACACTTTGAATTTTTAGGTTTCACTCTCTTTTCTGCTATATAGATAAATGTGTTTGAAACTCTAAATCAAACACGGTTTGTGCTAGCTCCTTGAAACTTGATCAAATGAAGTAGTTCTAAGTTCTATCTCTATGGTTTGTTTTTTCTTGAAGTACCCCATGCAGAGACTGGCGAAAAACACTTTCGTTTGAAAGGGGTTGCCAAACTTCCAAAAAACTACTAGTTTGCTGAAATCTCAGCAAACATTTTTTCACCAAATCTTGATGATACTTGGTGGTAATGATCAATTCACTAAGCCCACTTGGCTGCCCAATTTTTACTCTTCTAGGTTCAAGCGTTCGTTTCCAGTAACACTTTGAATTTTTAGGTTTCACTCTGTTTTCTGCTATATAGATAGATGTGTTTGAAACTCTAAATCAAACACGGTTTGTGCTAGCGCCTTGAAACTTTACCAAATGAAGTAGTTCTATGTTCCATCTCTATGGTTTGTTTCCTCTTGAAGTACACAATGCAGAGACTGGTGAAAAACACTTTCGTTTGAAAGGGGTGGCCAAGCTTCCAAAAAACTACTAGTTTGCTGAAATCTCAGCAAAACTTTTTTCACCAAATCTTAATGATACTTGGTGGTAATGATCAGATCACTAATCCCACTTGGCTACCCAATTTTTATTCTTCTAGGTTGAAGCATTCGTTTCCAGTAACACTTTGAATTTTGAGGTTTCACTCTGTTTTCTGCTATATAGATAGATGTGTTTGAAACTCTAAATCAAACACGGTTTGTGCTAGCTCCTTGAAATTTGACCAAATGAAGTAGTTCTAAGTTCTATCTCTATGGTTTGTTTCCTCTTGAAGTAACCCATGCAGAGACTGGCGAAAAACACTTTCGTTTGAAAGGGATTGCCAAGCTTCCAAAAAACAACTAGTTTGCTGAAATCTCAGCAAATATTTTTTCACCAAAGCTTGATGATACTTGGTGGTAATGATCAGTTCACTAACCCCACTTGGCTGCCCAATTTTTATTCTTCTAGTTTGAAGCATTCGTTTCCAGTAACAGTTTGAATTTTTAGGTTTCACTTTGTTTTCTCATACATCGATAGCTGTGTTTGAAACTCTAAATCAAACACGATTTGTGCTAGCTCCTTGAAACTTGACCAAATGAAGTAGTTCTATGTTCCATCTCTATGGTTTGTTTCCTCTTGAAGTACCCCATACAGAGACTGGCGAAAAACTCTTTCATTTGAAAGGGGTGGCCAAGCTTCCAAAAAACTACTAGTTTGCTGAAATCTCAGCAAACATTTTTTCACCAAATCTTGATGATACTTGGTGGTAATGATCAATTCACGAATCCCACTTGGCTGCCCAATTTTTATTCTTCTAGGTTGAAGCATTCGTTTCCAGTAACAGTTTGAATTTTTAGGTTTCACTCTGTTTTCTCATACATAGATAGCTGTGTTTGGAATTCTAAATCAAACACGGTTTGTGCTAGCTCCTTGAAACTTGACCAAATGAAGTAGTTCTAAGTTCTATCTCTATGGTTTGTTTCCTCTTGAAGTACCCCATGCCGAGACTGGCGACAAACACTTTAGTTTGAAAGGGGTTGCCAAGCTTCCAAAAAACTACTAGTTTGCTGAAATCTCAGCAAACATTTTTTCACCAAAGCTTGATGATACTTGGTGGTAATGATCAGTTCATTAATCCCACTTGGCTGCCCAATTTTTATTCTTCTAGGTTGAAGCATTCGTTTCCAGTAACAGTTTGAAATTTTAGATTTCACTCTGTTTTCTCATACATAGATAGCTGTGTTTGGAATCCTAAATCAAACACGGTTTGTGCTAGCTCCTTGAAACTTGACCAAATGAAGTAGTTCTAAGTTCTATCTCTATGGTTTGTTTCCTCTTGAAGTACCCCATGCAGAGACTGGCGAAAAACACTTTCGTTTGAAAGGGGTTGCCAAGCTTCCAAAAAACTACTAGTTTGATGAAATCTCAGCAAACATTTTTTCAACAAATCTTGATGATACTTGGTGGTAATGATCAGTTCACGAATCCCACTTGGCTGCCCAACTTTTACTCTTCTAGCTTCAAGCGTTCGTTTCCAGTAACACTTTGAAATTTAGGTTTCACTCAGTTTTCTGCTATATAGATAGATGTGTTTGAAACTCTAAATCAAACACGGTTTGTGCTAGCTCCGTGAAACTTGACCAAATGAAGTAGTTCTAAGTTCTATCTCTATGGTTTGTTTCCTCTTGAAGTACCCCATGCAGAGACTGGCGAAAAACACTTTCGTTTGAAAGGGGTTGCCAAGCTTCCAAAAAACTACTAGTTTGATGAAATCTCAGCAAACATATTTTCACCAAATCTTGATGATACTTGGTGGTAATGATCAGCTCACGAATCCCACTTGGCTGCCCAACTTTTACTCTTCTAGGTTCAAGCGTTCGTTTCCAGTAACACTTTGAAATTTAGGTTTCACTCTGTTTTCTGCTATATAGATAGATGTGTTTGAAACTCTAAATCAAACACGGTTTGTGCTAGCTCCGTGAAACTTGACCAAATGAAGTAGTTCTAAGTTCTATCTCTATGGTTTGTTTCCTCTTGAAGTACCCCATGAAGAGACTGGCGAAAAACACTTTCGTTTGAAAGGGGTTGCCAAGCTTCCAAAAAACTACTAGTTTGCTGAAATCTCAGCAAACATTTTTTCACCAAATCTTGATGATACTTGGTGGTAATGATCAGTTCACTAATCCCACTTGGCTGCCCAACTTTCAATCTTCTAGGTTCAAGCGTTCGTTTCCAGTAACACTTTCAATTTTTAGGTTTCACTCTGTTTTCTGCTATATAGATAGATGTGTTTGAAACTCTAAATCAAACACGGTTTGTGCTAGCTCCGTGAAACTTGAACAAATGAAGTAGTTCTAAGTTCTATCTCTATGGTTTGTTTCCTCTTGAATTACCCCATGCAGAGCCTGGCGAAAAACACTTTCGTTTGAAAGGGGTTGCCATGCTTCCAACAAACTACTAGTTTGCTGAAATCTCAGCAATCATTTTTTCACCAAATCTTGATGATACTTGGTGGTATTGATCAGTTCACTAAGCCCACTTGGCTACCCAATTTTTATTCTTCTAGGTTGAAGCATTCGTTTCCAGTAACAGTTTGAATTTTTAGTTTTCACTCTGTTTTCTCCTACATAGATAGATGTGTTTGAAATTCTAAATCAAACACGGTTTGTGCTAGCTCCTTGAAACTTGACCAAATGAAGTAGTTCTAAGTTCTATCTCTATGGTTTGTTTCCTCTTGAAGTACCCCATGCAGAAACTGGCGAAAAACACTTTCGTTTGAAAGGGGTTGCCAAGCTTCCAAAAAAATACTAGTTTGCTGAAATCTCAGCAAACATTTTTTCACATAATCTTGATGATACCTGGTGGTAATGATCAGTTCACTAATCCCACTTGGCTGCCCAACTTTCACTCTTCTAGGTTCAAGCGTTCGTTTCCAGTAACACTTTGAATTTTTAGGTTTCACTCTCTTTTCTGCTATATAGATAAATGTGTTTGAAACTCTAAATCAAACACGGTTTGTGCTAGCTCCTTGAAACTTGATCAAATGAAGTAGTTCTAAGTTCTATCTCTATGGTTTGTTTTTTCTTGAAGTACCCCATGCAGAGACTGGCGAAAAACACTTTCGTTTGAAAGGGGTTGCCAAACTTCCAAAAAACTACTAGTTTGCTGAAATCTCAGCATACATTTTTTCACCAAATCTTGATGATACTTGGTGGTAATGATCAATTCACTAAGCCACTTGGCTGCCCAATTTTACTCTTCTAGGTTCAAGCGTTCGTTTCCAGTAACACTTTGAATTTTTAGGTTTCACTCTGTTTTCTGCTATATAGATAGATGTGTTTGAAACTCTAAATCAAACACGGTTTGTGCTAGCGCCTTGAAACTTTACCAAATGAAGTAGTTCTATGTCCATCTCTATGGTTTGTTTCCTCTTGAAGTACACAATGCAGAGACTGGTGAAAAACACTTTCGTTTGAAAGGGGTGGCCAAGCTTCCAAAAAACTACTAGTTTGCTGAAATCTCAGCAAAACTTTTTTCACCAAATCTTAATGATACTTGGTGGTAATGATCAGATCACTAATCCCACTTGGCTACCCAATTTTTATTCTTCTAGGTTGAAGCATTCGTTTCCAGTAACACTTTGAATTTTGAGGTTTCACTCTGTTTTCTGCTATATAGATAGATGTGTTTGAAACTCTAAATCAAACACGGTTTGTGCTAGCTCCTTGAAATTTGACCAAATGAAGTAGTTCTAAGTTCTATCTCTATGGTTTGTTTCCTCTTGAAGTAACCCATGCAGAAACTGGCGAAAAACACTTTCGTTTGAAAGGGATTGCCAAGCTTCCAAAAAACTACTAGTTTGCTGAAATCTCAGCAAACATTTTTTCACCAAAGCTTGATGATACTTGGTGGTAATGATCAGTTCACTAACCCCACTTGGCTGCCCAATTTTTATTCTTCTAGTTTTGAAGCATTCGTTTCCAGTAACAGTTTTGAATTTTTAGGTTTCACTTTGTTTTCTCATACATAGATAGCTGTGTTTGAAACTCTAAATCAAACACGGTTTGTGCTAGCTCCTTGAAACTTGACCAAATGAAGTAGTTCTAAGTTCTATCTCTATGGTTGTTTCCTCTTGAAGTACCCCATGCAGAGACTGGCGAAAAACACTTTCGTTTGAAAGGAGTTGCCAAGCTTCCAAAAACTACAAGTTTGCTGAAATCTCAGAAAACCTTTTTTCAACAAATCTTGATGATACTTGGTGGTAATGATCAGTTCACTAATCTCACTTGGCTGCCCACCTTTCACTCTTCTAGGTTCAAGCGTTCCTTTCCAGTAACACTTTGAATTTTTTAGGTTTCACTCTGTTTTCTGCTATATAGATAGATGTGTTTGAAACTCTAAATCAAACACGGTTTGTGCTAGCTCCTTGAAACTTTACCAAATGAAGCAGTTCTATATTCCATCTCTATGGTTTGTTTCCTCTTGAAGTACACCATGCAGAGACTGGCGAAAAACACTTTCGTTTGAAAGGGGTGGCCAAGCTTCCAAAAAACTACTAGTTTGCTGAAATCTCAGCAAACATTTTTTCACATAATCTTGATGATACCTGGTGGTAATGATCAGTTCACTAATCCAACTTGGCTGCCCAACTTCCAGTCTTCAAGGTTCAAGCGTTCGTTTCCAGTAACACTTTGAATTTTTAGGTTTCACTCTGTTTCTGCTATATAGATAGATGTGTTTGAAACACTAAATCAAACACGGTTTGTGCTAGCTCCTTGAAACTTGATCAAATGAAGTAGTTCTAAGTTCTATCTCTATGGTTTGTTTCCTCTTGAAGTACCCCATGCAGAGACTGGCGAAAAACACTTTCGTTTGAAAGGGGTTGCCAAGCTTCCAAAAAACTACTAGTTTGCTGAAATCTCAGCATATATTTTTTCACCAAATCTTGATGATACTTGGTGGTAACGATCAGTTCACTAAGCCCACTTGGCTGCCCAATATTTACTCTTCTAGGTTCAAGCGTTCTTTTCCAGTAACACTTTGAATTTTTAGGTTTCACTCTGTTTTCTGCTATATAGATAGATGTGTTTGAAACTCTAAATCAAACACGGTTTGTGCTAGCTCCTTGAAACTTGACCAATGAAGTAGTTCTAAGTTCTATCTCCATGGTTTTTTTATCTTGAAGTACCCCATGCAGAGACTGGCGAAAAACACTTTCGTTTGAAAGGGGTTGCCAAGCTTCCAAAAAATTACTAGTTTGCTGAAATCTCAGCAAACATTTTTTCACATAATCTTGATGATACCTGGTGGTAATGATCAGTTCACTAATCCCACTTGGCTGCCCAACTTCCACTCTTCTAGGTTCAAGCGTTCGTTTCCAGTAACACTTTGAATTTTTAGGTTTCACTCTGTTTTCTGCTATATAGATAGATGTGTTTGAAACTCTAAATCAAACACGGTTTGTGCTAGCTCCTTGAAACTTGACCAAATGAAGTAGTTCTATGTTCCATCTCTATGGTTTGTTTACTCTTGAAGTACACCATGCAGAGACTGGCGAAAAACACTTTCGTTTGAAAGGGGTTGCCAAGCATCCAAAAAACTACTAGTTTGCTGAAATCTCAGCAAACATTTTTAAACCAAATCTTGATGATACTTGGTGGTAATGATCAGTTCACTAAGCCCACTTGGCTGCCCAATTTTTACTCTTCTAGGTTCAAGCGTTCGTTTCCAGTAACACTTTGAATTTTTAGGTTTCACTCTGTTTTCTGCTATATAGATAGATGTGTTTGAAACTCTAAATCAAACACGGTTTGTGCTAGCTCCTTGAAACTTTACCAAATGTAGTAGTTCTATGTTCCATCTCTATGGTTTGTTTCCTCTTGAAGTACACCATGCAGAGACTGGCGAAAAACACTTTCGTTTGAAAGGAGTGGCCAAGCTTCCAAAAAACTACTAGTTTGCTGAAATCTCAGCAAACATTTTTTTCACCAAATCTTGATGATACTTGGTGGTAATGATCAGTTCACTCATCCCACTTGGCTGCCCAATTTTTATTCTTCTAGGTTGAAGCAAACGTTTCCAGTAACAGTTTGAATTTTTAGGTTTCACTCTGTTTTCTCCTACATAGATAGCTGTGTTTGGAATTCTAAATCAAACACGGTTTGTGCTAGCTCCTTGAAACTTGACCAAATGAAGTAGTTCTAAGTTCTATCTCTATGGTTTGTTTCCTCTTGAAGTACCCCATGCAGAGACTGGCGAAAAACACTTTTGTTTGAAAGGGCTTGCCAAGCTTTTAAAAAACTACCAGTTTGCTGAAATCTCAGCAAACATTTTATCACCAAAGCTTGATGATACTTGGTGGTAATGATCAGTTCACTAATCCCACTTGCTGCCCAATTTATATTCTTCTAGGTTGAAGCATTCGTTTCCAGTAACAGTTTGAATTTTTAGGTTTCACTCTTTTTTCTCATACATAGATAGCTGTGTTTGGAATTCTAAATCAAACACGGTTTGTGCTAGCTCCTTGAAACTTGACCAAATGAAGTAGTTCTGAGTTCTATCTCTATGGTTTGTTTCCTCTTGAAGTACCCCATGCAGAGACGGGCGAAAAACACTTTCATTTGAAAGGGGTTGCCAAGCTTCCAAAAAACTACCAGTTTGCTGAAATCTCAGCAAAACTTTTTTCACCAAATCTTAATGATACTTGGTGGTAATGATCAGTTCACTAATCTCACTTGGCTACCCAATTTTTATTCTTCTAGGTTGAAGCATTCGTTTCCAGTAACACTTTGAATTTTTAGGTTTCACTCTGTTTTCTGCTATATAGATAGATGTGTTTGAAACTCTAAATCAAACACGGTTTGTGCTAGCTCCTTGAAATTTGACCAAATGAAGTAGTTCTAAGTTCTATCTCTATGGTTTGTTTCCTCTTGAAGTACCCCATGCAGAGACTGGCGAAAAACACTTTCGTTTGAAAGGGGTTGCCAAGCTTCCAAAAAACTACTAGTTTGCTGAAATCTCAGCAAACATTTTTTTTCACCAAATCTTGATGATACTTGGTGGTAATGATCAGTTCACTAATCCCACTTGGCTACCAAATTTTTATTCTTCTAAGTTGAAGCTTTCGTTTCCAGTAACAGTTTGAATTTTAGGTTTCACTCTGTTTTCTCCTACATAGATAGATGTGTTTGGAATTCTAAATCAAACACGGTTTGTGCTAGCTCCTTGAAACTTGACCAAATGAAGTAGTTCTAAGCTCTATCTCTATGGTTTGTTTTCTCTTGAAGTACCCCATGCAGAGACTGGCGAAAAACACTTTCGTTTGAAAGGGTTGCCAAGCTTCCAAAAAACTACTAGTTTGCTGAAATCTCAGCAAACCTTTTTTCACCATATCTTGATGATACTTGGCGGTAATGATCAGTTCACTAATCTCACTTGGCTGCCCAACTTTCACTCTTCTAGGTTCAAGCGTTCGTTTCCAGTAACACTTTGAATTTTTAGGTTTCACTCTGTTTTTCTGCTATAGATAGATGTGTTTGAAACTCTAAATCAAACACGGTTTGTGCTAGCTCCATGAAACTTGACAAAATGAAGTAGTTCTAAGTTCTATCTCTATGGTTTGTTTCCTCTTGAAGTACCCCATGCAGAGACTGGCGAAAAACACTTTCGTTTGAAAGGGGTTGCCAAGCTTCCAAAAAACTACTAGTTTGCTGAAATCTCAGCAAACATTTTTTCACATAATCTTGATGATACCTGGTGGTAATGATCAGTTCACTAATCCCAATTGGCTGCCCAACTTCCATTCTTCTAGGTTCAAGCGTTCGTTTCCAGTAACACTTTGAATTTTTAGGTTTCACTCTGTTTTCTGCTATATAGATAGATGTGTTTGAAACTCTAAATCAAACACGGTTTGTGCTAGCTCCTTGAAACTTTATCAAATGAAGTAGTTCTAAGTACTATCTCTATGGTTTGTTTCCTCTTGAAGTACCCCATGCAGAGACTGGCGAAAAACACTTTCATTTGAAAGGGGTTGGCCAAGCTTCCAAAAAACTACTAGTTTGATGAAATCTCAGCAAACATTTTTTCACCAAATCTTGATGATACTTTGGGGTAATGATCAGTTCACGTATCCCACTTGGCTGCCCAACTTTTACTCTTCTAGGTTCAAGCGTTCGTTTCCAGTAACACTTTGAAATTTAGGTTTCACTCTGTTTTCTGCTATATAGATAGATGTGTTTGAAACTCTAAAGCAAACACGGTTTGTGCTAGCTCCGTGAAACTTGACCAAATGAAGTAGTTCTAAGTTCTATCTCCATGGTTTGTTTCCTCTTGAAGTACCCCATGCAGAGACTGGCGAAAATCACTTTCGTTTGAAATCGGTTGCCAAGCTTCCAAAAAACTACTAGTTTGCTGTCTCAGCAAACATTTTTTCAATAAATCTTGATGATACTTGGTGGTAATGATCAGTTCACTAATCCCACTTGGCTGTCCAACTTTCACTCTTCTAGGTTGAAGCTTTCGTTTTCAGTAACAATTTGAATTTTTAGGTTTCACTCTGTTTTCTGCTATATAGATAGATGTGTTTGAAACTCTAAATCAAACACGGTTTGTGCTAGCTCCGTGAAACTTGACCAAATGATGTAGTTCTAAGTTCTATCTCTATGGTTTGTTTCCTCTTGCAGTACCCCATGCAGAGCCTGGCGAAAAACACTTTCGTTGGAAAGTGGTTGCCAAGCTTCCAACAAACTACTAGTTTGCTGAAATCTCAGCAAACATTTTTTCACCAAATCTTGATGATACTTGGTGGTATTGATCAGTTCACTAAGCCCACTTGGCTGCCCAATTTTTACTCTTCTAGGTTCAAGCGTTCCATTCCAGTAACACTTTGAATTTTTAGTTTTCACTCTGTTTTCTGCTATATAGATAGATGTGTTTGAAACTCTAAAAAAACACGGTTTGTGCTAGCTCCTTGAAACTTTACCAAATGAAGTAGTTCTATGTTCCATCTCTATGGATTGTTTCCTCTTAAAGTACCCCTTGCAGAGACTGGCGAAAAACACTTTCGTTTGAAAGGGGTTGCCAAGCTTCCAAAAAACTACTAGTTTGCTGAAATCTCAGCAAACATTTTTTTCACCAAATCTTGATGATACTTGGTGGTAATGATCAGTTCACTAATCCCACTTGGCTACCAAATTTTTATTCTTCTAAGTTGAAGCTTTCGTTTCCAGTAACAGTTTGAATTTTTAGGTTTCACTCTGTTTTCTCCTACATAGATAGATGTGTTTGGAATTCTAAATCAAACACGGTTTGTGCTAGCTCCTTGAAACTTGACCAAATGAAGTAGTTCTAAGCTCTATCTCTATGGTTTGTTTTCTCTTGAAGTACCCCATGCAGAGACTGGCAAAAAACACTTTCTTTTGAAAGGGGTTGCCAAGCTTCCAAAAAACTACTAGTTTGCTGAAATCTCAGCAAACCTTTTTTCACCATATCTTGATGATACTTGGTGGTAATGATCAGTTCACTAATCTCACTTGGCTGCCCAACTTTCACTCTTCTAGGTTCAAGCGTTCGTTTCCAGTAACACTTTGAATTTTTAGGTTTCACTCTGTTTTCTGCTATATAGATAGATGTGTTTGAAACTCTAAATCAAACACGGTTTGTGCTAGCTCCATGAAACTTGACAAAATGAAGTAGTTCTAAGTTCTATCTCTATGGTTTGTTTCCTCTTGAAGTACCCCATGCAGAGACTGGCGAAAAACACTTTCGTTTGAAAGGGGTTGCCAAGCTTCCAAAAAACTACTAGTTTGCTGAAATCTCAGCAAACATTTTTTCACATAATCTTGATGATACCTGGTGGTAATGATCAGTTCACTAATCCCAATTGGCTGCCCAACTTCCATTCTTCTAGGTTCAAGCGTTCGTTTCCAGTAACACTTTGAATTTTTAGGTTTCACTCTGTTTTCTGCTATATAGATAGATGTGTTTGAAACTCTAAATCAAACACGGTTTGTGCTAGCTCCTTGAAACTTTATCAAATGAAGTAGTTCTAAGTTCTATCTCTATGGTTTGTTTCCTCTTGAAGTACCCCATGCAGAGACTGGCAAAAAACACTTTCATTTGAAAGGGGTTGCCAAGCTTCCAAAAAACTACTAGTTTGATGAAATCTCAGCAAACATTTTTTCACCAAATCTTGATGATACTTTGTGGTAATGATCAGTTCACGAATCCCACTTGGCTGCCCAACTTTTACTCTTCTAGGTTCAAGCGTTCGTTTCCAGTAACACTTTGAAATTTAGGTTTCACTCTGTTTTCTGCTATATAGATAGATGTGTTTGAAACTCTAAATCAAACACGGTTTGTGCTAGCTCCGTGAAACTTGACCAAATGAAGTAGTTCTAAGTTCTATCTCCATGGTTTGTTTCCTCTTGAAGTACCCCATGCAGAGACTGGCGAAAATCACTTTCGTTTTAAAGGGGTTGCCAAGCTTCCAAAAAACTACTAGTTTGCTGAAATCTCAGCAAACATTTTTTCACCAAATCTTGATGATACTTGGTGGTAATGATCAGTTCACTAATCCCACTTGGCTGCCCAACTTTCACTCTTCTAGGTTGAAGCTTTCGTTTTCAGTAACAGTTTGAATTTTTAGGTTTCACTCTGTTTTCTGCTATATAGATAGATGTGTTTGAAACTCTAAAAAAACACGGTTTGTGCTAGCTCCTTGAAACTTTACCAAATGAAGTAGTTCTATGTTCCATCTCTATGGATTGTTTCCTCTTAAAGTACCCCTTGCAGAGACTGGCGAAAAACACTTTCGTTTGAAAGGGGTGGCCAAGCTTCCAAAAAACTACTAGTTTGCTGAAATCTCAGCAAACATTTTTTCACCAAATCTTGATGATACTTGGTGGTAATGATCAGTTCACTAATCCCACTTGGCTGCCCAACTTTCACTCTTCTAGGTTCAAGCATTCGTTTCCAGTAACACTTTGAATTTTTAGGTTTCACTCTGTTTTCTGCTATATAGATAGATGTGTTTGAAACTCTAAATCAAACACGGTTTGTGCTAGCTCCTTGAAACTTGACCAAATGAAGTAGTTCTAAGTTCTATCTCTATGGTTTGTTTCCTCTTGAAGTACCCCATGCAGAGACTGGCGAAAAACACTTTCGTTTGAAAGGGGTTGCCAAGCTTCCAAAAAACTACCAGTTTGCTGAAATCTCAGCAAACATTTTATCACCAAAGCTTGATGATACTTGGTGGTAATGATCAGTTCACTAATCCCACTTGGCTGCCCAATTTATATTCTTCTAGGTTGAAGCATTCGTTTCCAGTAACAGTTTGAATTTTTAGGTTTCACTCTGTTTTGTCATACATAAATAGCTGTGTTTGGAATTCTAAATCAAACACGGTTTGTGCTAGCTCCTTGAAACTTGAAAAAATGAAGTAGTTCTAAGTTCTATCTCTATGGTTTGTTTCCTCTTGAAGTACCCCATGCAGAGACTGGTGAAAAACACATTCATTTGAAAGGGGTTGCCAAGCTTCCAAAAAATACTAGTTTGCTTAAATCTCAGGAAACATTTTTTCACCAAATCTTGATGATACTTGGTGTTAATGATCAGTTCACTAAGCCCACTTGGCTGCCCAATTTTTACTCTTCTAGGTTCAAGCGTTCGTTTCCAGTAACACTTTGAATTTTTAGGTTTCACTCTGTTTTCTGCTATATAGATAGATGTGTTTGAAACTCTAAATCAAACACGGTTTGTGCTAGCTCCTTGAAATTTGACCAAATGAAGTAGTTCTAAGTTCTATCTCTATGGTTTGTTTCCTCTTGAAGTACCCCATGCAGAGACTGGCGAAAAACACTTTCGTTTGAAAGGGGTTGCCAAGCTTCCAAAAAACTACTAGTTTGCTGAAATCTCAGCAAACATTTTTACACCCAAAGCTTGATGATACTTGGTGGTAATGATCAGTTCACTAATCCCACTTGGCTGCCCAATTTTTATTCTTCTAGGTTGAAGCATTCGTTTCCAGTAACAGTTGAATTTTTAGGTTTCACTCTGTTTTCTCATACATAGATAGCTGTGTTTGAAACTCTAAATCAAACACGGTTTGTGCTAGCTCCTTGAAACTGACCAAATGAAGTAGTTCTAAGTTCTATCTCTATGGTTTGTTTCCTCTTGAAGTACCCCATGCAGAGACTGGCGAAAAACACTTTCGTTTGAAAGGGGTTGCCAAGCTTCCAAAAAACTACTAGTTTGCGGAAATCTCAGCAAACATTTTTTCACATAATCTTGATGATACCTGGTGGTAATGATCAGTTCACTAATCCCACTTGGCTGCCCAACTTTCACTCTTCTAGGTTGAAGCGTTCGTTTCCAGTAACACTTTGAATTTTTAGGTTTCACTCTGTTTTCTGCTATATAGATAGATGTGTTTGAAACTCTAAATCAAACACGGTGTGTGCTAGCTCCTTGAAACTTTACCAAATGAAGTAGTTCTATGTTCCATCTCTATGGTTTGTTTCCTCTTGAAGTACACCATGCAGAGACTGGCGAAAAACACTTTCGTTTGAAAGGGGTGGCCAAGCTTCCAAAAAACTACTAGTTTGCTGAAATCTCAGCAAAACTTTTTTCACCAAATCTTAATGATACTTGGTGGTAATGATCAGTTCACTAATCCCACTTGGCTACCCAATTTTTATTCTTCTAGGTTGAAGCATTCGTTTCCAGTAACACTTTGAATTTTTAGGTTTCACTCTGTTTTCTGCTATATAGATAGATGTGTTTGAAACTCTAAATCAAACACCGTTTGTGCTAGCGCCGTGTAACTTGACAAAATGAAGTAGTTCTAAGTTCTATCTCTATGATTTGTTTTCTCTTGAAGTACCCCATGCAGAGACTGGCGAAAATCACTTTCGTTTGAAAGGGGTTGCCAAGCTTCCAAAAAACTACTAGTTTGCTGAAATCTCAGCAAACATTTTTTTCACCAAATCTTGTTGATACTTGGTGGTAATGGTCAGTTCACTAATCCCACTTGGCTGCCCAATTTTACTCTTCTCGGTTCAAGCGTTCGTTTCCAGTAACACTGTGAATTTTTAGGTTTCACTCTGTTTTCTGCTATATAGATAGATGTGTTTGAAACTCTAAATCAAACACGGTTTGTGCTAGCTCCGTGAAACTTGACAAAATGAAGTAGTCCTAAGTTCTATCTCTATGGTTTGTTTCCTCTTGAAGTACCCCATGCAGAGACTGGCGAAAAACACTTTGGTTTGAAAGGGGTTGCCAAGCTTCCAAAAAACTACTAGTTTGCTGAAATTTCAGCAAACATTTTTTCACATAATCTTGATGATACTTGGTGGTAATGATCAGTTCACTAATCCCACTTGGCTGCCCAACTTTCACTCTCTTAGGTTCAAGGGTTCGTTTCCAGTAACACTGTGAATTTTTAGGTTTCACTCTGTTTTCTGCTATATAGATAGATGTGTTTGAAACTCTAAATCAAACACGGTTTGTGCTAGCTCCGTGAAACTTGACAAAATGAAGTAGTTCTAAGTTCTATCTCTATGGTTTGTTTCCTCTTGAAGTACCCCATGCAGAGACTGGTGAAAAACACTTTCGTTTGAAAGGGGTTGCCAAGCTCCCAAAAAACTACTAGTTTGCTGAAATCTCAGCAAATATTTTTTCAAAAAAATCTTGATGATACTTGGTGGTAATGATCAGTTCACTAATCTCACTTGGCCGCCCAACTTTCACTCTTCTAGGTTCAAGCGTTCGTTTCCAGTAACACTTTGAATTTTTACTTTTCACTCTCTTTTCTGCTATATAGATAGATGTGTTTGAAACTCTAAATCAAACACGGTTTGTGCTAGCTCCGTGAAACTTGACAAAATGAAGTAGTTCTAAGTTCTATCTCTATCTTTTGTTTCCTCTTGAAGTACACCATGCAGAGACTGGCGAAAAACACTTTCGTTTGAAAGGGGTTGCCAAGCTTCCAAAAAACTACTAGTTTGCTGAAATTTCAGCAAACATTTTTTCACATAATCTTGATGATACTTGGTGGTAATGATCAGTTCACTAATCCCACTTGGCTGCCCAACTTTCACTCTTCTAGGTTCAAGCGTTCGTTTCAGTAACACTGTGAATTTTTAGGTTTCACTCTTTTTTCTGCTATATAGATAGATGTGTTTGAAACTCTAAATCAAACACGGTTTGTGCTAGCTCCGTGAAACTTGACAAAATGAAGTAGTCCTAAGTTCTATCTCTATGGTTTGTTTCTTCTTGAAGTACCACATGCAGAGACTGGCGGAAAACACTTTCGTTTGAAAGGGGTTTCCAAGCTTCCAAAAACTACTAGTTTGCTGAAATCTCAGCAAACATTTTTTCACCAAATCTTGATGATACTTGGTGGTAAAGATCAGTTCCCTAATCTCACTTGGCCGCCCAAATTTCACTCTTCTAGGTTCAAGCGTTCGTTTCCAGTAACACTTTGAATTTTTAGGTTTCACTCTGTTTTCTGCTATATAGATAGATGTGTTTGAAACTCTAAATCAACACGGTTTGTGCTAGCTCCTTGAAACTTGACCAAATGAAGTAGTTCTAAGTTCTATTTCTATGGTTTTTTTCCTCTTGAAGTACCACATGCAGAGACTGGCGAAAAACACTTTCGTTTGAAAGGGGTTGCCAAGCTTCCAAAAAACTACTAGTTTGCTGAAATCTCAGCAAACCTTTTTTCACCAAATCTTGATGATACTTGGTGGTAATGATCAGTTCACTAATCTCACTTGGCTGCCCAACTTTCACTCTTCTAGGTTCAAGCATTCGTTTCCAGTAACACTTTTAATTTTTAGGTTTCACTCTGTTTTCTGCTATATAGATAGATGTGTTTGAAACTCTAAATCAAACACGGTTTGTGCTAGCTCCGTGAAACTTGACAAAATGAAGTAGGTCTAAGTTCTATCTCTATGGTTTGTTTCCTCTTGAAGTACCCCATGCAGAGACTGGCGAAAAACACTTTCGTTTGAAAGGGGTTGCCAAGCTTCCAAAAAACTACTAGTTTGCTGAAATCTCAGCAAACCTTTTTTCACCAAATCTTGATGATACTTGGTGGTAATGATCAGTTCACTAATCTCACTTGGCTGCCCAACTTTCACTCTTCTAGGTTCAAGCGTTCGTTTCCAGTAACACTTTGAATTTTTAGGTTTCACTCTGTTTTCTCCTACATAGATAGATGTGTTTGAAACTCTAAATCAAACACGGTTTGTGCTAGCTCCGTGAAACTTGACCAAATGAAGTAGTTCTAAGTTCTATCTCTACGGTTTGTTTCTTCTTGAAGTACCCCATGCAGAGACTGGCGAAAAACACTTTCGATTGAAAGGGGTTGCCAAGCTTCCAAAAAACTACTAGTTTTCTGAAATCTCAGCAAACATTTTTTCACATAATCTTGATGATACTTGGTTGTAATGATCAGTTCACTAATCCCACTTGGCTGCCCAACTTTCACTCTTCTAGGTTCAAGCGTTCGTTTCCAGTAACACTTTGAATTTTTAGGTTTCACTCTGTTTTCTGCTATATAGATATGTGTTTGAAACTCTAAATCAAACACGGTTTGTGCTAGCTCCTTGAAACTTGATCAAATGAAGTAGTTCTAAGTTCTATCTCTACAGTTTGTTTCCTCTTGAAATACCCCATGCAGAGACTGGCGAAAAACACTTTCGTTTGAAAGGGGTGGCCAAGCTTCCAAAAAACTACTAGTTTGCTGAAATCTCAGCAAAACTTTTTTCAATAAATCTTAATGATACTTTGTGGTAATGATCAGTTCACTAATCCCACTTGGCTACCCAATTTTTATTCTTCTAATTTGAAGCATTCGTTTCCAGTAACACTTTGAATTTTTAGGTTTCACTCTGTTTTCTGCTATATAGATAGATGTGTTTGAAACTCTAAATCAAACACGGTTTGTGCTAGCTCCTTGAAATTTGACCAAATGAAGTAGTTATAAGTTCTATCTCTATGGTTTGTTTCCTCTTCAAGTACCCCATGCAGAGACTGGCGAAAAACACTTTCGTTTGAAAGGGGTTGCCAAGCTTCCAAAAAACTACTAGTTGCTGAAATCTCAGCAAACATTTTTTCACCAAATCTTGATGATACTTGGTGGTAATGATCAGTTCACTTTTCCCACTTGGCTGCCCAATTTTTATTCTTCTAGGTTGAAGCATTCGTTTCCAGTAACAGTTTGAATTTTTAGGTTTCACTCTGTTTTCTCATACATAGATAGCTGTGTTTGGAATTCTAAATCAAACACGGTTTGTGCTAGCTCCTTGAAACTTGACCAAATGAAGTAGTTCTAAGTTCTATCTCTATGGTTTGTTTAATCTTGAAGTACCCCATGCAGAGACTGGCGAAAAACACTTTCGTTTGAAAGGGGTTGCCAAGCTTCCAAAAAACTACTAGTTTGCTGAAATCTCAGGAAACATTTTTTCACCAAATCTTGATGATAATTGGTGGTAATGATCAGTTCACTAATCCCACTTGGCTGCCCAACTTTCACTCTTCTAGGTTCAAGCGTTCGTTTCCAGTAACACTTTGAATTTTTAGGTTTCACTCTGTTTTCTGCTATATAGATAGATGTGTTTGAAACTCTAAATCAAACACGGTTTGTGCTAGTTCCTTGAAACTTGACCAAATGAAGTAGTTCTAAGTTCTATCTCTATGGTTTGTTTCCTCTTGAAGTACCCCATGCAGAGACTGGCGAAAAACACTTTCGTTTGAAAGGGGTTGCCAAGCTTCCAAAAAACTACTAGTTTGCTGAAATCCTCAGCAAACATTTTTTCACCAAATCTTGATGATACTTGGTGGTAATGATCAGTTCACGAATCCCACTTGGCTGCCCAACTTTTACTCTTCTAGGTTCAAGAGTTCGTTTCCAGTAACACTTTGAAATTTAGGTTTCACTCTGTTTTCTGCTATATAGATAGATGTGTTTGAAACTCTAAATCAAACACGTTTGTGCTAGCTCCGTGAAACTTGACCAAATGAAGTAGTTCTAAGTTCTATCTCTATGGTTTGTTTCCTCTTGAAGTACCCCATGCAGAGACTGGCGAAAACACTTTCGTTTGAAAGGGGTTGCCAAGCTTCCAAAAAATACTAGTTTGCTGAAATCTCAGCAAACATTTTCTCACCAAATCTTGATGATACTTGGTGGTAATGATCAGTTCACTAATCCCACTTGGCTGCCCAACTTTCACTCTTCTAGGTTCAAGCGTTCGTTTCCAGTAACACTTTGAATTTTTAGGTTTCACTCTGTTTTCTGCTATATAGATAGATGTGTTTGAAACTCTAAATCAAACACGGTTTGTGCTAGTTCCTTGAAACTTGACCAAATGAAGTAGTTGTAAGTTATATCTCTATGGTTTGTTTCCTCTTGATGTACCCCATGTAGAGACAGGCGAAAAACACTTTCGTTTGAAAGGGGTTGCCAAGCTTCCAAAAAACTACTAGTTTGCTGAAATCTCAGCAAACATTTTTTCACCAAATCTTGATGATACTTGGTGGTAATGATCGGTTCACTAATCCCACTTGGCTACCCAATTTTTATTCTTCTAGGTTGAAGCATTCGTTTCCAGTAACACTTTGAATTTTTAGGTTTCACTCTGTTTTCTGATATATAGATAGATGTGTTTGAAACTCTAAATAAAACACGGTTTGTGCTAGCTCCTTGAAACTTGACCAAATGAAGTAGTTCTAAGTTCTATCTCTACGGTTTGTTTCCTCTTGAAGTACCCCATGCAGAGACTGGCGAAAAACACTTTCGTTTGAAAGGGGTGGCCAAGCTTCCAAAAAACTACTAGTTTGCTGAAATCTCAGCAAAACTTTTTTCACCAAATCTTAATGATACTTGGTGGTAATGATCCAGTTCACTAATCCCACTTGGCTACAAAATTTTTATTCTTCTAGGTTGAAGCATTCGTTTCCAGTAACACTTTGATTTTTAGGTTTCACTCTGTTTTCTGCTATATATATATAGATGTGTTTGAAACTCTAAATCAAACACGGTTTGTGCTAGCTCCTTGAAACTTGACCAAATGAAGTAGTTCTAAGTTCTATCTCTATGGTTTGTTTCCTCTTGAAGTACCTCATGCAGAGACTGGCGAAAAACACTTTCGTTTGAAAGGGGTTGCCAAGCTTCCAAAAAACTACTAGTTTGCTGAAATCTCAGCAACATTTTTTTCACCAAATCTTGATGATACTTGGTGGTAATGATCAGTTGACTAATCCCACTTGGCTGCCCAACTTTCACTCTTCTAGGTTCAAGCGTTCGTTTCCAGTAACACTTTGAAATTTTTAGGTTTCACTCTGTTTTCTGCTATATAGATAGATGTGTTTGAAACTCTAAATCAAACACGGTTTGTGCTAGCTCCGTGTAACTTGACCAAGTGAAGTAGTTCTAAGTTCTATCTCTATGGTTTGTTTCCTCTTGAAGTACCCCATGCAGAGACTGGCGAAAAACACTTTCGTTTGAAAGGGGTTGCCAAGCTTCCAAAAAACTACTATTTTGATGAAATCTCAGCAAACATTTTTTCACCAAATCTTGATGATACTTGGTGGTAATGATCAGTTCAGGAATCCCACTTGGCTGCCCAACTTTTACTCTTCTAAGTTCAAGCGTTCGTTTCCAGTAACACTTTGAAATTTAGGTTTCACTCTGTTTTCTGCTATATAGATAGATGTGTTTGAAACTCTAAATCAAACACGGTTTGTGCTAGCTCCTTGAAACTTGACCAAATGAAGTAGTTCTAAGTTCTATCTCTACGGTTTGTTTCCTCTTGAAGTACCCCATGCAGAGACTGGCGAAAAACACTTTCGTTTGAAAGGGTGGCCTAGCTTCCAAAAAACTACTAGTTTGCTGAAATCTCAGCAAACATTTTTTCACCAAATCTTGATGATACTTGGTGGTAATGATCAGTTCACTATTCCCACTTGGCTGCCCATTTTATTCTTCTAGGTTGAAGCATTCGTTTCCAGTAACAGTTTGAATTTTTAGGTTTCACTCTGTTTTCTGCTATATAGATAGATGTGTTTGAAACTCTAAATCAAACACGGTTTATGCTAGCTCCGTGAAACTTGACCAAATGAAGTAGTTCTAATTTCTATCTCTATGGTTTGTTTCCTCTTGAAGTACCCCATGCAGAGACTGGCGAAAACACTTTCATTTGAAAGGGGTTGCCAAGCTTCCAAAAAACTACTATTTTGATGAAATCTCAGCAAACATTTTTTCACCAAATCTTGATGATACTTGGTGGTAATGATCAGTTCACGAATCCCACTTGGCTGCCCAACTTTTACTCTTCTAGGTTCAAGCGTTCGTTTCCAGTAACACTTTGAAATTTAGGTTTCACTCTGTTTTCTGCAATATAGATAGATGTGTTTGAAACTCTAAATCAAACACGGTTTGTGCTAGCTCCATGAAACTTGAAAAAATGAAGTAGTTCTAAGTTCTATCTCTATGGTTTGTTTCCTCTTGAAGTACCCATGCAGAGACTGGCGAAAAACACTTTCGTTTGAAAGGGGGTTGCCAAGCTTCCAAAAACTACTAGTTTGCTGAAATCTCAGCAAACATTTTTTCACAAATCTTGATGATACTTGGTGGTAATGATCAGTTCACGAATCCCACTTGGCTGCCCAACTTTTACTCTTCTAGGTTCAAGCGTTCGTTTCCAGTAACACTTTGAAATTTAGGTTTCACTCTGTTTTCTGCTATATAGATAGATGTGTTTGAAACTCTAAATCAAACACGGTTTGTGCTAGCTCCGTGAAACTTGACCAAATGAAGTAGTTCTAAGTTCTATCTCTATGGTTTGTTTCCTCTTGAAGTACCCCATGCAGAGACTGGCGAAAAACACTTTCGTTTGAAAGGGGTTGCCAAGCTTCCAAAAATACTAGTTTGCTGAAATCTCAGCAAACATTTTCTCACCAAAATCTTGATGATACTTGGTGGTAATGATCAGTTCACTAATCCCACTTGGCTGCCCAACTTTCACTCTTCTAGGTTCAAGCGTTCGTTTCCAGTAACACTTTGAATTTTTAGGTTTCACTCTGTTTTCTGCTATATAGATAGATGTGTTTGAAACTCTAAATCAAACACGGTTTGTGCTAGTTCCTTGAAACTTGACCAAATGAAGTAGTTGTAAGTTCTATCTCTATGGGTTTGTTTCCTCTTGATGTACCCCATGTGAGACAGGCGAAAAACACTTTCGTTTGAAAGGGGTTGCCAAGCTTCCAAAAAACTACTAGTTTGCTGAAATCTCAGCAAACATTTTTTCACCAAATCTTGATGATACTTGGTGGTAATGATCGGTTCACTAATCCCACTTGGCTACCCAATTTTTATTCTTCTAGGTTGAAGCATTCGTTTCCAGTAACACTTTGAATTTTTAGGTTTCACTCTGTTTTCTGATATATAGATAGATGTGTTTGAAACTCTAAATAAAACACGGTTTGTGCTAGCTCCTTGAACTTGACCAAATGAAGTAGTTCTAAGTTCTATCTCTACGGTTTGTTTCCTCTTGAAGTACCCCATGCAGAGACTGGCGAAAAACACTTTCGTTTGAAAGGGGTGGCCAAGCTTCCAAAAAACTACTAGTTTGCTGAAATCTCAGCAAAACTTTTTTCACCAAATCTTAATGATACTTGGTGGTAATGATCAGTTCACTAATCCCACTTGGCTACAAAATTTTTATTCTTCTAGGTTGAAGCATTCGTTTCCAGTAACACTTTGATTTTTAGGTTTCACTCTGTTTTCTGCTATATATATATAGATGTGTTTGAAACTCTAAATCAAACACGGTTTGTGCTAGCTCCTTGAAACTTGACCAAATGAAGTAGTTCTAAGTTCTATCTCTATGGTTTGTTTCCTCTTGAAGTACCTCATGCAGAGACTGGCGAAAAACACTTTCGTTTGAAAGGGGTTGCCAAGCTTCCAAAAAACTACTAGTTTGCTGAAATCTCAGCAAACATTTTTTTCACCAAATCTTGATGATACTTGGTGGTAATGATCAGTTGACTAATCCCACTTGGCTGCCCAACTTTCACTCTTCTAGGTTCAAGCGTTCGTTTCCAGTAACACTTTGAAATTTTAGGTTTCACTCTGTTTTCTGCTATATAGATAGATGTGTTTGAAACTCTAAATCAAACACGGTTTGTGCTAGCTCCGTGAAACTTGACCAAGTGAAGTAGTTCTAAGTTCTATCTCTATGGTTTGTTTCCTCTTGAAGTACCCCATGCAGAGACTGGCGAAAAACACTTTCCTTTGAAAGGGGTTGCCAAGCTTCCAAAAAACTACTATTTTGATGAAATCTCAGCAAACATTTTTTCACCAAATCTTGATGATACTTGGTGGTAATGATCAGTTCAGGAATCCCACTTGGCTGCCCAACTTTTACTCTTCTAAGTTCAAGCGTTCGTTTCCAGTAACACTTTGAAATTTAGGTTTCACTCTGTTTTCTGCTATATAGATAGATGTGTTTGAAACTCTAAATCAAACACGGTTTGTGCTAGCTCCTTGAAACTTGACCAAATGAAGTAGTTCTAAGTTCTATCTCTACGGTTTGTTTCCTCTTGAAGTACCCCATGCAGAGACTGGCGAAAAACACTTTCGTTTGAAAGGGGTGGCCAAGCTTCCAAAAAACTACTAGTTTGCTGAAATCTCAGCAAACATTTTTTCACCAAATCTTGATGATACTTGGTGGTAATGATCAGTTCACTATTCCCACTTGGCTGCCCATTTTTATTCTTCTAGGTTGAAGCATTCGTTTCCAGTAACAGTTTGAATTTTTAGGTTTCACTCTGTTTTCTGCTATATAGATAGATGTGTTTGAAACTCTAAATCAAACACGGTTTATGCTAGCTCCGTGAAACTTGACCAAATGAAGTAGTTCTAATTTCTATCTCTATGGTTTGTTTCCTCTTGAAGTACCCCATGCAGAGACTGGCGAAAAACACTTTCATTTGAAAGGGGTTGCCAAGCTTCCAAAAAACTACTATTTTGATGAAATCTCAGCAAACATTTTTTCACCAAATCTTGATGATACTTGGTGGTAATGATCAGTTCACGAATCCCACTTGGCTGCCCAACTTTTACTCTTCTAGGTTCAAGCGTTCGTTTCCAGTAACACTTTGAAATTTAGGTTTCACTCTGTTTTCTGCAATATAGATAGATGTGTTTGAAACTCTAAATCAAACACGGTTTGTGCTAGCTCCATGAAACTTGAAAAAATGAAGTAGTTCTAAGTTCTATATCTATGGTTTCTTTCCTCTTGAAGTACCCCATGCAGAGACTGGCGAAAAACACTTTCGTTTGAAAGGGGTTGCCAAGCTTCCAAAAAACTACTAGTTTGCTGAAATCTCAGCAAACATTTTTTCACCAAATCTTGATGATACTTGGTGGTAATGATCAGTTCACTAATCCGACTTGGCTGCCCAACTTTCACTCTTCTAGGTTCAAGCGTTCGTTTCCAGTAACACTTTGAATTTTTAGGTTTCACTCTGTTTTCTGCTATATAGATAGATGTGTTTGAAACTCTAAATCAAACACGGTTTGTGCTAGCTCCTTGAAACTTGACCAAATGAAGTAGTTCTAAGTTCTATCTCTACGGTTTGTTTCCTCTTGAAGTACCCCATGCAGAGACTGGCGAAAAACACTTTCATTTGAAAGGGGTGGCCAAGCTTCCAAAAAACTACTAGTTTGCTGAAATCTCAGCAAAACTTTTTTCACCAAATCTTAATGATATTGGTGGTAATGATCAGTTCACTAATCCCACTTGGCTGCCCAATTTTTATTCTTCTAGGTTTAAGCATTCGTTTCCAGTAACAGTTTGAATTTTTAGGTTTCACTCTGTTTTCTCATACATAGATAGCTGTGTTTGGAATTCTAAATCAAACACGGTTTGTGCTAGCTCCTTGAAACTTGTCCAAATGAAGTAGTTCTAATTTCTATCTCTATGGTTTGTTTAATCTTGAAGTACCCCATGCATTGACTGGCGAAAAACACTTTCGTTTGAAAGGGGTTGCCAAGCTTCCAAAAAACTCCTAGTTTGCTGAAATCTCAGCAAACATTTTTTCACCAAATCTTGATGATACTTGGTGGTAATGATCAGATCACTAATCCCACTTTGCTGCCCAACTTTCATTCTTGTAGGTTCAAGCGTTCGTTTCCAGTAACACTTTGAATTTTTAGGTTTCACTCTGTTTTCTGCTATATAGATAGATGTGTTTGAAACTCTAAATCAAACACGGTTTGTGCTAGCTCCGTGAAACTTGACCAAATGAAGTAGTTCTAAGTTCTATCTCTATGGTTTGTTTCCTCTTGAAGTACCCCATGCAGAGATTGGCGAAAAACACTTTCGTTTGAAAGGGGTTGCCAAGCTTCCAAAAAACTACTATTTTGATGAAATCTCAGCAAACAATTTTTCACCAAATCTTGATGATACTTGGTGGTAATGATGAGTTCACGAATCCCACTTGGCTGCCCAACTTTTACTCTTCTATTTTCAAGCGTTCGTTTCCAGTAACACTATGAAATTTAGGTTTCACTCTGTTTTCTGCAATATAGATAGATGTGTTTGAAACTCTAAATCAAACACGGTTTGTGCTAGCTCCGTGAAACTTGACAAAATGAAGTAGTTCTAAGTTCTATCTCTATGGTTTGTTTCCTCTTGAAGTACCCCATGCAGAGACTGGCGAAAAACACTTTCGTTTGAAAGGGGTTGCCAAGCTTCCAAAAAACTACTAGTTTGCTGAAATCTCAGCAAACATTTTTTCACCAAATCTTGATGATACTTGGTGGTAATGATCAGTTCACTAATCCCACTTGGCTGCCCAACTTTCACTCTTCTAGGTTCAAGCGTTCGTTTCCAGTAACACTTTGAATTTTTAGGTTTCACTCTGTTTTCTGCTATATAGATAGATGTGTTTGAAACTCTTAATCAAACACGGTTTGTGCTAGTTCCTTGAAACTTGACCAAATGAAGTAGTTCTAAGTTCTATCTCTATGGTTTGTTTCCTCTTGAAGTAACCCATGCAGAGACTGGCGAAAAACACTTTCGTTTGAAAGGGGTTGCCAAGCTTCCAAAAAACTATTAGTTTGCTCAAATCTCAGCAAACATTTTTTCACCAAATCTTGATGATACTTGGTGGTAATGATGAGTTCACTAATCCCACTTGGCTACCCAATTTTTATTCTTCTAGGTTGAAGCATTCGTTTTCAGTAACAGTTTGAATTTTTAGGTTTCACTCTGTTTTCTGCTATATAGATATATGTGTTTGAAACTCTAAATGAAACACGGTTTGTTCTAGCTCCGTGAAACTTGACAAAATGAAGTAGTTCTAAGTTCTATCTCTATGGTTTGTTTCCTCTTGAAGTACCCCATGCAGAGACTGGCGAAAAACACTTTCGTTTGAAAGGGGTTGCCAAGCTTCCAAGAAACTACTAGTTTGCTGAAATCTCAGCAAACATTGTTTCACCAAATCTTGATGATACTTGGTGGTAATGATCAGTTCACTAATCTCACTTGGCTGCCCAACTTTCACTCTTCTAGGTTCAAGCGTTCGTTTCCAGTAACACTTTGAATTTTTAGGTTTCACTCTGTTTCCTGCTATATAGATAGATGTGTTTGAAACTCTAAATCAAACACGGTTTGTGCTAGCTCCGTGAAACTTGATCAAATGAAGTAGTTCTAAGTTCTATCTCTATGGTTTGTTTCCTCTTGAAGTACCCCATGCAGAGACTGGCGAAAAACACTTTCGTTTGAAAGGGGTTGCCAAGCTTCCAAAAAAATACTAGTTTGCTGAAATCTCAGCAAACATTTTTTCACCAAATCTTGATGATACTTGGTGGTAATGATCAGTTCACTAATCCCACTTTTCTACCCAATTTTTATTCTTCTAGGTTGAAGCATTCGTTTCCAGTAACACTTTGAATTTTTAGGTTTCACTCTGTTTTCTGCTATATAGATAGATGTGTTTGAAACTCTAAATCAAACACGGTTTGTGCTAGCTCCTTGAAATTTGACCAAATGAAGTAGTTCTAAGTTCTATCTCTATGGTTTGTTTCCTCTTGAAGTACCCCATGCAGAGACTGGCGAAAAACACTTTCGTTTGAAAGGGATTGCCAAGCTTCCAAAAAACTACTAGTTTGCTGAAATCTCAGCAAACATTTTTTCACCAAATCTTGAAGATACTTGGTGGTAATGATCAGTTCACTATTCCCACTTTCCTGCCCAATTTTTATTGTTCTAGGTTGAAGCATTCGTTTCCAGTAACAGTTTGAATTTTTAGGTTTCACTCTGTTTTCTCATACATAGATAGCTGTGTTTGGAATTCTAAATCAAACACGGTGTGTGCTAGCTCCTTGAAACTTGACCAAATGAAGTAGTTCTAAGTTCTATCTCTATGGTTTGTTTCCTCTTGAAGTACCCCATGCAGAGACTGGTAAAAACACTTTCGTTTGAAAGGGGTTGCCAAGCTTCCAAAAAAATACTAGTTTGCTGAAATCTCAGCAAACATTTTTTCACCAAATCTTGATGATACTTGGTGGTAATGATCAGTTCACTAATCCCACTTGGCTCCCCAATTTTTATTCTTCTAGGTTGAAGCATTCGTTTCCAGTAACACTTTGAATTTTTAGGTTTCACTCTGTTTTCTGCTATATAGATAGATGTGTTTGAAACTCTAAATCAAACACGGTTTGTGCTAGCTCCTTGAAACTTGACCAAATGAAGTAGTTCTAAATTCTATCTCTACGGTTTGTTTTTTCTTGAAGTACCCCATGCAGAGACTGGCGAAAAACACTTTCGTTTGAAAGGGGTTGCCAAGCTTCCAAAAAACTACTAGTTTGCTGAAATCTCAGCAAAACTTTTTTCACCAAATCTTAATGATACTTGGTGGTAATGATCAGTTCAATAATCCCACTTGGCTACCCAATTTTTTTTCTTCTAGGTTGAAGCATTCGTTTCCAGTAACACTTTGAATTTTTAGGTTTCACTCTGTTTTCTGCTATATAGATAGATGTGTTTGAAACTCTAAATCAAACACGGTTTGTGCTAGCTCCTTGAAATTTGACCAAATGAAGTAGTTCTAATTTCTATCTCTATGGTTTGTTTCCTCTTGAAGTACCCCATGCAGAGACTGGCGAAAAACACTTTCGTTTGAAAGGGATTGCCAAGCTTCCAAAAAACTACTAGTTTGCTGAAATCTGAGCAAACATTTTTTCACCAAATCTTGATGATACTTGGTGGTAATGATCAGTTCACTATTCCCACTTGGCTGCCCAATTTTTATTCTTCTAGGTTGAAGCATTCGTTTCCAGTAACAGTTTGAATTTTTAGGTTTCACTCTGTTTTCTCATACATAGATAGCTGTGTTTGAAACTCTAAATCAAACACGGTTTGTGCTAGCTCCGTGAAACTTGACCAAATGATGTAGTTCTAAGTTCTATCTCTACGGTTTGTTTCCTCTTGAAGTACCCCATGCAGAGACTGGCGAAAAACACTTTCGTTTGAAAGGGGTGGCCAAGCTTCCAAAAAACTACTAGTTTGCTGAAATCTCAGCAAAACTTTTTTCACCAAATCTTAATGATACTTGGTGGTAATGATCAGTTCACTAATCCCACTTGGCTACCCAATTTTTATTCTTCTAGGTTGAAGCATTCGTTTCCAGTAACACTTTGAATTTTTAGGTTTCACTCTGTTTTCTGCTATATAGATAGATGTGTTTGAAACTCTAAATCAAACACGGTTTGTGCTAGCTCCTTGAAATTTGACCAAATGAAGTAGTTCTAATTTCTATCTCTATGGTTTGTTTCCTCTTGAAGTACCCCATGCAGAGACTGGCGAAAAACACTTTCGTTTGAAAGGGATTGCCAAGCTTCCAAAAAACTACTAGTTTGCTGAAATCTGAGCAAACATTTTTTCACCAAATCTTGATGATACTTGGTGGTAATGATCAGTTCACTAATCCCACTTTGCTGCCCAACTTTCACTCTTCTAGGTTCAAGCGTTCGTTTCCAGTAACACTTTGAATTTTTAGGTTTCACTCTGTTTTCTGCTATATAGATAGATGTGTTTGAAACTCTAAATCAAACACGGTTTGTGCTAGTTCCTTGAAATGTGACCAAATGAAGTAGTTCTATGTTCTATCTCTATGGTTTGTTTCCTCTTGAAGTACCCCATGCAGAGACTGGCGAAAAACACTTTCGTTTGAAAGGGGTTGCCAAGCTTCCAAAAAACTACTAGTTTGCTGAAATCTCAGCAAACCTTTTTTCACCAAATCTTGATGATACTTGGTGGTAATGATCAGTTCACTAATCCCACTTGGCTGCCCAACTTTCACTCTTCTAGGTTCAAGCGTTCGTTTCCAGTAACACTTTGAATTTTTAGGTTTCACTCTGTTTTCTGCTAAATAGATAGATGTGTTTGAAACTCTAAATCAAACACGGTTTGTGCTAGCTCCTTGAAATGTGACCAAATGAAGTAGTTCCATGTTCTATCTCTATGGTTTGTTTCCTCTTGAAGTACCCCATGCAGAGACTGATGAAAAACACTTTCGTTTGAAAGGGGTTGCCAAGCTTCCAAAAAACTACTAGTTTGCTGAAATCTCAGCAAACCTTTTTTCACCAAATCTTGATGATACTCGGTGGTAATGATCAGTTCACTAATCCCACTTGGCTGCCCAACTTTCACTCTTCTAGGTTCAAGCGTTCGTTTCCAGTAACACTTTGAATTTTTAGGTTTCACTCTGTTTTCTGCTATATAGATAGATGTGTTTGAAACTCTTAATCAAACACGGTTTGTGCTAGTTCCTTGAAACTTGACCAAATGAAGTAGTTCTAAGTTCTATCTCTATGGTTTGTTTCCTCTTGAAGTAACCCATGCAGAGACTTTCGAAAAACACTTTCGTTTGAAAGGGGTTGCCAAGCTTCCAAAAAACTACTAGTTTGCTGAAATCTCAGCAAACATTTTTTCACCAAATCTTGATGATACTTGGTGGTAATGATCAGTTCACTAATCCCACTTGGCTACCCAATTTTTATTCTTCTAGGTTGAAGCTTTCGTTTTGAGTAACAGTTTGAATTTTTAGGTTTCACTCTGTTTTCTGCTATATAGATATATGTGTTTGAAACTCTAAATCAAACACGGTTTGTGCTAGCTCCGTGAAACTTGACAAAATGAAGTAGTTCTAAGTTCTATCTCTATGGTTTGTTTCCTCTTGAAGTACCCCATGCAGAGACTGGCGAAAAACACTTTCGTTTAAAAGGGGTTGCCAAGCTTCCAAAAAACTACTAGTTTGCTGAAATCTCAGCAAACATTGTTTCACCAAATCTTGATGATACTTGGTGGTAATGATCAGTTCACTAATCTCACTTGGCTGCGAAACTTTCATTCTTCTAGGTTCAAGCGTTCGTTTCCAGTAACACTTTGAATTTTTAGGTTTCACTCTGATTTCTGCTATATAGATAGATGTGTTTGAAACTCTAAATCAAACACGGTTTGTGCTAGCTCCGTGAAACTTGACAAAATGAAGTAGTCCTAAGTTCTATCTCTATGGTTTGTTTCCTCTTGAAGTACCCCATGCAGAGACTGGCGAAAAACACTTTCGTTTGAAAGGGGTTGCCAAGCTTCCAAAAAACTACTGGTTTGCTGAAATCTCAGCAAAACTTTTTTCAAGAAATCTTGATGATACTTGGTGGTAATGATCAGTTCACTAATCCCACTTGGCTACCCAATTTTTATTCTTCTAGGTTGAAGCATTCGTTTCCAGTAACACTTTGAATTTTTAGGTTTCAATCTGTTTTCTGCTATATAGATAGATGTGTTTGAAACTCTAAATCAAACACGGTTTGTGCTAGCTCTTTGAAACTTGACCAAATGAAAAAGTTCTAAATTCTATCTCTACGGTTTGTTTCCTCTTGAAGTACCCCATGCAGAGACTGGCGAAAAACACTTTCGTTTGAAAGGGGTGGCCAAGCTTCCAAAAAACTACTAGTTTGCTGAAATCTCAGCAAAACTTTTTTCAATAAATCTTAATGATACTTTGTGGTAATGATCAGTTCACTAATCCCACTTGGGTGCCCAATTTTTATTCTTCTAGGTTGAAGCATTCGTTTCCAGTAACAGTTTGAATTTTTAGGTTTCACTCTGTTTTCTCATACATAGATAGCTGTGTTTGGAATTCTAAATCAAACACGGTTTGTGCTAGCTCCTTGAAACTTGACCAAATGAAGTAGTTCTAAGTTCTATCTCTATGGTTTGTTTAATCTTGAAGTACCCCATGCAGAGACTGGCGAAAAACACTTTCGTTTGAAAGGGGTTGCCAAGCTTCCAAAAAACTACTAGTTTGCTGAAATCTCAGCAAACATTTTTTCACCAAATCTTGATGATACTTGGTGGTAATGATCAGTTCACTAATCCCACTTGGCTGCCCAACTTTCACTCTTCTAGGTTGAAGCATTCGTTTTCAGTAACAGTTTGAATTTTTAGGTTTCACTCTGTTTTCTCATACATAGATAGCTGTGTTTCGAATTCTAAATCAAACACGGTTTGTGCTAGCTCCTTGAAACTTGACCAAATGAAGTAGTTCTAAGTTCTATCTCTATGGTTTGTTTCCTCTTGAAGTACCCCATGCAGAGACTGGAGAAAAACACTTTCGTTTGAAAGGGGTTGCCAAGATTCCAAAAAACTACTAGTTTGCTGAAATCTCAGCAAACATTTTTTCACCAAATCTTGATGATACTTGGTGGTAATGATCAGTTCACTAATCCCACTTGGCTGCCCAACTTTCACTCTTCTAGGTTCAAGCGTTCGTTTCCAGTAACACTTTGAATTTTTAGGTTTCACTCTGTTTTCTGCCATATAGATAGATGTGTTTGAAACTCTAAATCAAACACGGTTTGTGCTAGCTCCGTGAAACTTGACCAAATGAAGTAGTTCTAAGTTCTATCTCTATGGTTTGTTTCCTCTTGAAGTACCCCATGCAGAGACTGGCGAAAAACACTTTCATTTGAAAAGGGTTGCCAAGCTTCCAAAAAACTACTATTTTGATGAAATATCAGCAAACATTTTTTCACCAAAACTTGATGATACTTGGTGGTAATGATCAGTTCATGAATCCCACTTGGCTGCCCAACTTTTACTCTTCTAGGTTCAAGCGTTCGTTTCCAGTAACACTTTGAAATTTAGGTTTCACTCTGTTTTCTGCTATATAGATAGATGTGTTTGAAACTCTAAATCAAACACGGTTTGTGCTAGCTCCGTGAAACTTGACAAAATGAAGTAGTTCTAAGTTCTATCTCTATGGTTTTTTTCCTCTTGAAGTACCCCATGCAGAGACTGGCGAAAAACACTTTCGTTTGAAAGGGGTTGCCAAGCTTCCAAAAAACTACTAGTTTGCTGAAATCTCAGCAAACATTTTTTCACCAAATCTTGATGATACTTGGTGGTAATGATCAGTTCACTAATCCCACTTGGCTGCCCAACTTTCACTCTTCTAGGTTCAAGCGTTCGTTTCCAGTAACACTTTGAATTTTTAGGTTTCACTCTGTTTTCTGCTATATAGATAGATGTGTTTGAAACTCTAAATCAAACACGGTTTGTGCTAGCTCCGTGAAACTTGACAAAATGAAGTAGTTCTATGTTCTATCTCTATGGTTTGTTTCCTCTTGAAGTACCCCATGCAGAGACTGGCGAAAAACACTTTCGTTTGAAAGGGGTTGCCAAGCTTCCAAAAAACTACTGGTTTGCTGAAATCTCAGCAAACTTTTTTCACCAAATCTTGATGATACTTGGTGGTAATGATCAGTTCACTAATCCCACTTGGCTACCCAATTTTTATTCTTCTAGGTTGAAGCATTCGTTTCCAGTAACACTTTGAATTTTTAGGTTTCAATCTGTTTTCTGCTATATAGATAGATGTGTTTGAAACTCTAAATCAAACACGGTTTGTGCTAGCTCTTTGAAACTTGACCAAATGAAATAGTTCTAAATTCTATCTCTACGGTTTGTTTCCTCTTGAAGTACCCCATGCAGAGACTGGCGAAAAACACTTTCGTTTGAAAGGGGTGGCCAAGCTTCCAAAAAACTACTAGTTTGCTGAAATCTCAGCAAAACTTTTTTCAATAAATCTTAATGATACTTTGTGGTAATGATCAGTTCACTATTCCCACTTGGCTGCCCAATTTTTATTCTACTAGGTTGAAGCATTCGTTTCCAGTAACACTTTGAATTTTTAGGTTTCACTCTGTTTTCTGCTATATAGATAGATGTGTTTGAAACTCTAAATCAAACACGGTTTGTGCTAGTTCCTTGAAATGTGACCAAATGAAGTAGTTCTATGTTCTATCTCTATGGTTTGTTTCCTCTTGAAGTACCCCATGCAGAGACTGGCGAAAAACACTTTCGTTTGAAAGGGGTTGCCAAGCTTCCAAAAAACTACTAGTTTGCTGAAATCTCAGCAAACCATTTTTCACCAAATCTTGATGATACTTGGTGGTAATGATCAGTTCACTAATCCCACTTGGCTGCCCAACTTTCACTCTTCTAGGTTCAAGCGTTCGTTCCAGTAACACTTTGAATTTTTAGGTTTCACTCTGTATTCTGCTAAATAGATAGATGTGTTTGAAACTCTAAATCAAACACGGTTTGTGCTAGCTCCTTGAAATGTGACCAAATGAAGTAGTTCCATGTTCTATCTCTATGGTTTGTTTCCTCTTGAAGTACCCCATGCAGAGACTGGCGAAAAAGACTTTCGTTTGAAAGGGGTTGCCAAGCTTCCAAAAAACTACTAGTTTGCTGAAATCTCAGCAAACCTTTTTTCACCAAATCTTGATGATACTTGGTGGTAATGATCAGTTCACTAATCCCACTTGGCTGCCCAACTTTCACTCTTCTAGGTTCAAGCGTTCGTTTCCAGTAACACTTTGAATTTTTAGGTTTCACTCTGTTTTCTGCTATATAGATAGATGTGTTTGAAACACTTAATCAAACACGGTTTGTGCTAGTTCCTTGAAACTTGACCAAATGAAGTAGTTCTAAGTTCTATCTCTATGGTTTGTTTCCTCTTGAAGTAACCCATGCAGAGACTTTCGAAAAACACTTTCGTTTGAAAGGGGTTGCCAAGCTTCCAAAAAACTACTAGTTTGCTGAAATCTCAGCAAACATTTTTTCACCAAATCTTGATGATACTTGGTGGTAATGATCAGTTCACTAATCCCACTTGGCTACCCAATTTTTATTCTTCTAGGTTGAAGCTTTCGTTTTCAGTAACAGTTTGAATTTTTAGGTTTCACTCTGTTTTCTGCTATATAGATATATGTGTTTGAAACTCTAAATCAAACACGGTTTGTGCTAGCTCCGTGAAACTTGACAAAATGAAGTAGTTCTAAGTTCTATCTCTATGGTTTGTTTCCTCTTGAAGTACCCCATGCAGAGACTGGCGAAAAACACTTTCGTTTAAAAGGGGTTGCCAAGCTTCCAAAAAACTACTAGTTTGCTGAAATCTCAGCAAACATTGTTTCACCAAATCTTGATGATACTTGGTGGTAATGATCAGTTCACTAATCTCACTTGGCTGCCCAACTTTCATTCTTCTAGGTTCAAGCGTTCGTTTCCAGTAACACTTTGAATTTTTAGGTTTCACTCTGTTTTCTGCTATATAGAAAGATGTGCTTGAAACTCTATATCAAACACGGTTTGTGCTAGCTCCGTGAAACTTGACAAAATGAAGTAGTCCTAAGTTCTATCTCTATGGTTTGTTTCCTCTTGAAGTACCCCATGCAGAGACTGCGAAAAACACTTTCGTTTGAAAGGGGTGGCCAAGCTTCCAAAAAACTACTGGTTTGCTGAAATCTCAGCAAAACTTTTTTCACCAAATCTTGATGATACTTGGTGGTAATGATCAGTTCACTAATCCCACTTGGCTACCCAATTTTTATTCTTCTAGGTTGAAGCATTCGTTTCCAGTAACACTTTGAATTTTTAGGTTTCAATCTGTTTTCTGCTATATAGATAGATGTGTTTGAAACTCTAAATCAAACACGGTTTGTGCTAGCTCTTTGAAACTTGACCAAATGAAATAGTTCTAAATTCTATCTCTACGGTTTGTTTCCTCTTGAAGTACCCCATGCAGAGACTGCGAAAAACACTTTCATTTGAAAGGGGTTGCCAAGCTTCCAAAAAACTACTGGTTTGCTGAAATCTCAGCAAAACTTTTTTCACCAAATCTTGATGATACTTGGTGGTAATGATCAGTTCACTAATCCCACTTGGCTACCCAATTTTTATTCTTCTAGGTTGAAGCATTCGTTTCCAGTAACACTTTGAATTTTTAGGTTTCACTCTGTTTTCTGCTATATAGATAGATGTGTTTGAAACTCTAAATCAAACACGGTTTGTGCTAGCTCCTTGAAATTTGACCAAATGAAGTAGTTCTAAGTTCTATCTCTATGGTTTGTTTCCTCTTGAAGTACCCCATGCAGAGACTGGTGAAAACACTTTCGTTTGAAAGTGGTTGCCAAGCTTCCAAAAAACTCCTAGTTTGCTGAAATCTCAGCAAACATTTTTTCACCAAATCTTGATGATACTTGGTGGTAATGATCAGTTCACTAATCCCACTTGGCTGCCCAACTTTCACTCTTCTAGGTTCAAGCGTTCGTTTCCAGTAACACTTTGAATTTTTAGGTTTCACTCTGTTTTCTGCTATATAGATAGATGTGTTTGAAACTCTAAATCAAACACGGTTTGTGCTAGCTCCTTGAAACTTGACCAAATGAAGTAGTTCTAAGTTCTATCTCTATGGTTTGTTTCCTCTTCAAGTACCAAATGCAGAGACTGGCGAAAAACACTTTCGTTTGAAAGGGGTTGCCAAGCTTCCACAAAACTACTAGTTTGCTGAAATCTCAGCAAATATTTTTTCACCAAATCATGATGATACTTGGTGGTAATGATCAGTTCACTAATCCCACTTGGCTACCCAATTTTTATTCTTCCAGGTTGAAGCATTCGTTTCCAGTAACAGTTTGAATTTTTTGGTTTCACTCTGTTTTCTCCTACATAGATAGATGTGTTTGGAATTCTAAATCAAACACGGTTTGTGCTATCTCCTTGAAACTTGACCAAATGAAGTAGTTCTAAGTTCTATCTCTATGGTTTGTTTCCTCTTGAAGTACCCCATGCAGAGACTGGCGAAAAACACTTTCATTTGAAAGGGGTTGCCAAGCTTCCAAAAAACTACTAGTTTGCTGAAATCTCAGCAAACATTTTTTCACTAAATCTTGATGATACTTGGTGGTAATGATCAGTTCACTAACCTCACTTGGCCGCCCAACTTTCACTCTTCTAGGTTCAAGCGTTCGTTTCCAGTAACACTTTGAATTTTTAGGTTTCTTCTGTTTTCTGCTATATAGATAGATGTGTTTGAAACTCTAAATCCCACACGGTTTGTGCTAGCTCCTTGAAACTTGACCAAATGAAGTAGTTCTAAGTTCTATCTCTATGGTTTGTTTCCTCTTGAAGTACCCCATGCAGAGACTGGCGAAAAACACTTTCGTTTGAAAGGGGTTGCCAAGCTTCCAAAAAGCTACTAGTTTGCTGAAATCTCAGCAAACCTTTTTTCACCAAATCTTGATGATACTTGGTGGTAATGATCAGTTCACTAATCCCACTTGGCTGTCCAATTTTTATTCTTCTAGGTTGAAGCATTCGTTTCCAGTAACAGTTTGAATTTTTAGGTTTCACTCTGTTTTCTCATACATAGATAGCTGTGTTTGGAATTCTAAATCAAACACGGTTTGTGCTAGCTCCTTGAAACATGACCAAATGAAGTAGTTCTAAGTTCTATCTCTATGGTTTGTTTCCTCTTGAAGTACCCCATGCAGAGACTGGCGAAAAACACTTTCGTTTGAAAGGGGTTGCCAAGCTTCCAAAATCTCCTAGTTTGCTGAAATCTCAGCAAACATTTTTTCACAAATCTTGATGATACTTGGTGGTAATGATCAGTTCACTAATCCCACTTGGCTGCCCAACTTTCACTCTTCTAGGTTCAAGCGTTCGTTTCCAGTAACACTTTGAATTTTTAGGTTTCACTCTGTTTTCTGCTAAATAGATAGATGTGTTTGAAACTCTAAATCCCACACGGTTTGTGCTAGCTCCTTGAAACTTGACCAAATGAAGTAGTTCTAAGTTCTATCTCTATGGTTGTTTCCTCTTGAAGTACCCCATGCAGAGACTGGCGAAAAACACTTTCGTTTGAAAGGGGTTGCCAAGCTTCCACAAACTACTAGTTTGCTGAAATCTCAGCAAACATTTTTTCACCAAATCTTGATGATACTTGGTGGTAATGATCAGTTCACTAATCCCACTTGTCTACCCAATTTTTATTCTTCCAGGTTGAAGCATTCGTTTCCAGTAACAGTTTGAATTTTTTGGTTTCACTCTGTTTTCTCCTACATAGATAGATGTGTTTGGAATTCTAAATCAAACACGGTTTGTGCTATCTCCTTGAAACTTGACCAAATGAAGTAGTTCTAAGTTCTATCTCTATGGTTTGTTTCCTCTTGAAGTACCCCATGCAGAGACTGGCGAAAAACACTTTCATTTGAAAGGGGTTGCCAAGCTTCCAAAAAACTACTAGTTTGCTGAAATCTCAGCAAACATTTTTTCACTAAATCTTGATGATACTTGGTGGTAATGATCAGTTCACTAACCTCACTGGCCGCCCAACTTTCACTCTTCTAGGTTCAAGCGTTCGTTTCCAGTAACACTTTGAATTTTTAGGTTTCACTCTGTTTTCTGCTATATAGATAGATGTGTTTGAAACTCTAAATCCCACACGGTTTGTGCTAGCTCCTTGAAACTTGACCAAATGAAGTAGTTCTAAGTTCTATCTCTATGGTTTGTTTCTTCTTGAAGTACCCCATGCAGAGACTGGCGAAAAACACTTTCGTTGTAAAGGGGTGGCCAAGCTTCCAAAAAACTACTAGTTTGCTGAAATCTCAGCAAACATTTTTTCACCAAATCTTGATGATACTTGGTGGTAATGATCAGTTCACTAATCCCACTTGACTGCCCAACTTTCACTCTTCTTGGTTCAAGCGTTCGTTTCCAGTAACACTTTGAATTTTTAGGTTTCACTCTGTTTTCTGCTATATAGATAGATGTGTTTGAAACTCTAAATCAAACACGGTTGTGCTAGCTCCTTGAAACTTGACCAAATGAAGTAGTTCTAAGTTCTATCTCTATGGTTTGTTTTCTCTTGAAGTACCCCATGCAGAGACGGGCGAAAAACACTTTCGTTTGAAAGGGGTTGCCAAGCTTCCACAAAACTACTAGTTTGCTGAAATCTCAGCAAACATTTTTTCACCAAATCTGATGATACTTGGTGGTAATGATCAGTTCACTAATCCCACTTGGCTACCCAATTTTTATTCTTCCAGGTTGAAGCATTCGTTTCCAGTAACAGTTTGAATTTTTTGGTTTCACTCTGTTTTCTCCTACATAGATAGCTGTGTTTGGAATTCTAAATCAAACACGGTTTGTGCTAGCTCCTTGAAACATGACCAAATGAAGTAGTTCTAAGTTCTATCTCTATGGTTTGTTTCCTCTTGAAGTACCCCATGCAGAGACTGGCGAAAAACACTTTCGTTTGAAAGGGTTGCCAAGCTTCCAAAAAGCTACTAGTTTGCTGAAATCTCAGCAAACCTTTTTTCACCAAATCTTGATGATACTTGGTGGTAATGATCAGTTCACTAATCTCACTTGGCTGCCCAACTTTCACTCTTCTAGGTTCAAGCGTTCGTTTCCAGTAACAGTTTGAATTTTTAGGTTTCAATCTTTTTTCTCCTACATAGATAGCTGTGTTTGGAATTCTAAATCATACACGGTTTGTGCTAGCTCCTTGAAACTTGACCAAATGAAGTAGTTCTAAGTTCTATCTCTATGGTTTGTTTCTTCTTGAAGTACCCCATGCAGAGACTGGCGAAAACACTTTCGTTTTAAAGGGGTGGCCAAGCTTCCAAAAAACTACTAGTTTGCTGAAATCTCAGCAAATATTTTTTCACATAATCTTGATGATACTTGGTGGTAATGATCAGTTCACTAATCCCACTTGGCTGCCCAACTTTCACTCTTCTAGGTTCAAGCATTCGTTTCCAGTAACACTTTGTATTTTTAGGTTTCACTCTAATTTCTGCTATATAGATAGATGTGTTTGAAACTCTAAATCAAACACGGTTTGTGCTAGCTCCGTGAAACTTGACAAAATGAAGTAGTTCTAAGTTCTATCTCTATGGTTTGTTTCCTCTTGAAGTACCCCATGCTGAGACTGGCGAAAAACACTTTCGTTGGAAAGGGGTTGCCAAGCTTCCAAAAAACTACTAGTTTGCTGAAATCTCAGCAAACATTTTTTCACAAAATCTTGATGATACTTGGTGGTAATGATCAGTTCACTAATCTCACTTGGCTGCCCAACTTTCACTCTTCTAGGTTCAAGCGTTCGTTTCCAGTAACACTTTGAATTTTTAGGTTTCACTCTGTTTTCTGCTATATAGATAGATGTGTTTGAAACTCTAAATCAAACACGGTTTGTGCTAGCTCCTGAAACTTGACCAAATGAAGTAGTTCTAAGTTCTATCTCTATGGTTTGTTTCCTCTTGAAGTACCCCATGCAGAGACTGGCGAAAAACACTTTCGTTTGAAAGGGGTTGCCAAGCTTCCAAAAAACTACTAGTTTGCTGAAATCTCAGCAAACATTTTTTCACCAAATCTTGATGATACTTGGTGGTAATGATCAGTTCACTAATCCCACTTGACTGCCCAACTTTCACTCTTCTTGGTTCAAGCGTTCGTTTCCAGTAACACTTTGAATTTTTAGGTTTCACTCTGTTTTCTGCTATATAGATAGATGTGTTTGAAACTCTAAATCAAACACGGTTTGTGCTAGCTCCTTGAAACTTGACCAAATGAAGTAGTTCTAAGTTCTATCTCTATGGTTTGTTTCCTCTTGAAGTACCCCATGCAGAGACTGGCGAAAAACACTTTCGTTTCAAAGGGGTTGCCTAGCTTCCAAAAAACTACTAGTTTGCTGAAATCTCAGCAAACATTTTTTCACCAAATCTTGATGATACTTGGTGGTAATGATCAGTTCACTAATCCCACTTGGCTGCCCAATTTTTATTCTTCTAGGTTGAAGCATTCGTTTCCAGTAACAGTTTGAATTTTTAGGTTTCAATCTTTTTCTCCTACATAGATAGCTATGTTTGGAATTCTAAATCAAACACGGTTTGTGCTAGCTCCTTGAAACTTGACCAAATGAAGAAGTTCTAAGTTCTATCTCTATGGTTTGTTTCTTCTTGAAGTACCCCATGCAGAGACTGGCGAAAACACTTTCGTTTGAAAGGGGTTGCCAAGCTTCCAAAAAACTCCTAGTTTGCTGAAATCTCAGCAAACATTTTTTCACCAAATCTTGATGATACTTGGTGGTAATGATCAGTTCACTAATCCCACTTGGCTGCCCAACTTTCACTCTTCTAGGTTCAAGCGTTCATTTCCAGTACACTTTGAATTTTTAGGTTTCACTCTGTTTTCTGCTATATAGATAGATGTGTTTGAAACTCTAAATCAAACACGGTTTGTGCTAGCTCCTTGAAACTTGACCAAATGAAGTAGTTCTAAGTTCTATCTCTATGGTTTGTTTCCTCTTGAAGTACCCCATGCAGAGACTGGCGAAAACCACTTTCGTTTGAAAGGGGTTGCCAAGCTTCCACAAAACTACTAGTTTGCTGAAATCTCAGCAATCCTTTTTCACCAAATCTTGATGATACTTGGTGGTAATGATCAGTTCACTAATCCCACTTGGCTGTCCAATTTTTATTCTTCTAGGTTGAAGCATTCGTTTCCAGTAACAGTTTCAATTTTTAGGTTTCACTCTGTTTTCTCATACATAGATAGCTGTTTTTGGAATTCTAAATCAAACACGGTTTGTGCTAGCTCCTTGAAACATGACCAAATGAAGTAGTTCTAAGTTCTATCTCTATGGTTTGTTTCCTCTTGAAGTACCCCATGCAGAGACTGGCGAAAAACACTTTCGTTTGAAAGGGGTTGCCAAGCTTCCAAAAAGCTACTAGTTTGCTGAAATCTCAGCAAACCTTTTTTCACCAAATCTTGATGATACTTGGTGGTAATGATCAGTTCACTAATCTCACTTGGCTGCCCAACTTTCACTCTTCTAGGTTCAAGCGTTCGTTTCCAGTAACACTTTGAATTTTTAGGTTTCACTCTGTTTTCTGCTATATAGATAGATGTGTTTGAAACTCTAAATCAAACACGGTTTGTGCTAGCTCCGTGAAACATGACAAAATGAAGTAGTTCTAAGTTCTATCTCTATGGTTTGTTTTCTATTGAAGTACCCCATGCAGAGACTGGCGAATAACAGTTTCGTTTGAAAGGGTGTGCCAAGCTTTCAAAAAACTACTAGTTTGCTGAAATCTCAGCAAACATTTTTCAGCAAATCTTGATGATACTTGGTCGTAATGATCAGTTCACTAATCCCAATGGCTGCCCAATTTTTTATTCTTCTAGGTTGAAGCATTCGTTTCCAGTAACAGTTTGAATTTTTAGGTTTCACTCTGTTTTCTCCTACATAGATAGCTGTGTTTGGAATTCTAAATCAAACACGGTTTGTGCTAGCTCCTTGAAACTTGACCTAATGAAGTAGTTCTAAGTTCTATCTCTATGGTTTGTTTCTTCTTGAAGTACACCATGCAGAGACTGGCGAAAAACACTTTCGTTTGAAAGGGTAGCCAAGCTTCCAAAAAAATACTAGTTTGCTGAAATCTCAGCAAACATTTTTTCATATAATCTTGATGATACTTGGTGGTAATGATCAGTTCACTAATCCCACTTGGCTGCCCAACTATCACTCTTCTAGGTTCAAGCGTTCGTTTCCAGTAACACTTTGAATTTTTAGCTTTCACTCTGTTTTCTGCAATATAGATAGATTTGTTTGAAACTCTAAATCAAACTCGGTTTGTGCTAGCTCCGTGAAACTTGACAAAATGAAGCAGTCCTAAGTTCTATCTCTATGGTTTGTTTCCTCTTGAAGTACCCATGCAGAGACTGGCGAAAAACACTTTCGTTTGAAAAGGGTTGCCAAGCTTCCAAAAAACTACTAGTTTGTTGAAATCTCAGCAAACATTTTTTCACCAAATCTTGATGATACTTGGTGGTAATGATCAGTTCACTAATCCCACTTGGCTACCCAATTTTTATTCTTCTAGGTTGAAGCATTCGTTTCCAGTAACACTTTGAATTTTTAGGTTTCACTCTGTTTTCTGCTATATAGATAGATGTGTTTGAAACTCTAAATCAAACACGGTTTGTGCTAGCTCCTTGAACTTGACCAAATGAAGTAGTTCTAAGTTGTATCTATATGTTTGTTTCTTCTTGAAGTACCCCATGCAGAGACTGGCGAAAAACACTTTTGTTTGAAAGGGGTTGAAAGCATCCAAAAAACTACTAGTTTGCTGAAATCTCAGCAAACCTTTTTTCACCAAATCTTGATGATACTTGGTGGTAATGATCAGTTCACTAATCTCACTTGGCTGCCCAACTTTCACTCTTCTAGGTTCAAGCGTTCGTTTCCAGTAACACTTTGAATTTTTAGGTTTCACTCTGTTTTCTGCTATATAGATAGATGTGTTTGAAACTCTAAATCAAACACGGTTTGTGCTAGCTCCGTGAAACTTGACAAAATGAAGTAGTTCTAAGTTCTATCTCTATGGTTTGTTTCATCTTGAAGTACCCCATGCAGAGACTGGCGAAAAACACTTTCATTTGAAAGGGGTTGCCAAGCTTCCAAAAACTGCTAGTTTGCTGAAATCTCAGCAAACATTTTTTCACCAAATCTTGATGATACTTGGTGGTGATGATCAGTTCACTAATCCCACTTGGCTTCCCAATTTTTATTCTTCTAGGTTGAAGCATTCGTTTCCAGTAACAGTTTGAATTTTTAGGTTTCACTCTGTTTTCTCCTACATAGATAGCTGTGTTTGGAATTCTAAATCAAACACGATTTGTCTAGCTCCTTGAAACTTGACCAAATGAAGTAGTTCTAAGTTCTATCTCTATGGTTTGTTTCTTCTTGAAGTACCCCATGCAGAGACTGGCGAAAAACACTTTCGTTTGAAAGGGGTTGCCAAGCTTCCAAAAAACTACTAGTTTGCTGAAATCTCAGCAAACATTTTTTCACCAAATCTTGATGATACTTGGTGGTAATGATCAGTTCACTAAGCCCACTTGGCTGCCCAATTTTTACTCTTCTAGGTTCAAGCGTTCGTTTCCAGTAACACTTTGAATTTTTAGGTTTCACTCTGTTTTCTGGTATATAGATAGATGTGTTTGAAACTCTAAATCAAACACGGTTTGTGCTAGCTCCTTGAAACTTTACCAAATGAAGTAGTTCTATGTTCCATCTCTATGGTTTGTTTACTCTTGAAGTACACCATGCAGAGACTGGCGAAAAACACTTTCGTTTGAAAGGGGTGGCCAAGCTTCCAAAAAACTACTAGGTTGCTGTAATCTCAGCAAACTTTTTTCACTAAATCTTAATGATACTTGGTGGTAATGATCAGTTCACTAATCCCACTTGGCTACCCAATTTTTATTCTTCTAGGTTGAAGCATTCGTTTCCAGTAACACTTTGAATTTTTAGGTTTCACTCTGTTTTCTGCTATATAGATAGATGTGTTTGAAACTCTAAATCAAACACGGTTTGTGCTAGCTCCTTGAAACTTGACCAAATGAAGTAGTTCTAAGTTGTATCTCTATGGTTTGTTTAATCTTGAAGTACCCCATGCAGAGACTGGCGAAAAACACTTTCGTTTGAAAGGGGTTGCCAAGCTTCCAAAAAACTCCTAGTTTGCTGAAATCTCAGCAAACATTTTTTCACCAAATCTTGATGATACTTGGTGGTAATGATCAGTTCACTAATCCCACTTGGCTGCCCAACTTTCACTCTTCTAGGTTCAAGCGTTCGTTTCCAGTAACACTTTGAATTTTTAGGTTTCACTCTGTTTTCTGCTATATAGATAGATGTGTTTGAAACTCTAAATCAAACACGGTTTGTGCTAGCTCCGTGAAACTTGACCAAATGAAGTAGTTCTAAGTTCTATCTCTATGGTTTGTTTCCTCTTGAAGTACCCCATGCAGAGATTGGCGAAAAACACTTTCGTTTGAAAGGGGTTGCCAAGCTTCCAAAAAACTACTAGTTTGCTGAAATCTCAGCAAAACTTTTTTCACCAAATCTTGATGATACTTGGTGGTAATGATCAGTTCACTAATCCCACTTGGCTACCCAATTTTTATTCTTCTAGGTTGAAGCATTCGTTTTCAGTAACAGTTTGAATTTTTAGGTTTCACTCTGTTTTCTGCTATATAGATATATGTGTTTGAAACTCTAAATCAAACATGGTTTGTGCTAGCTCCGTGAAACTTGACAAAATGAAGTAGTTCTAAGTTCTATCTCTATGGTTTGTTTCCTCTTGAAGTACCCCATGCAGAGACTGGCGAAAAACACTTTCGTTTAAAAGTGGTTGCCAAGCTTCCAAGAAACTACTAGTTTGCTGAAATCTCAGCAAACATTGTTTCACCAAATCTTGATGATACTTGGTGGTAATGATCAGTTCACTAATCTCACTTGGCTGCCCAACTTTCACTCTTCTAGGTTCAAGCGTTCGTTTCCAGTAACACTTTGAATTTTTAGGTTTCACTCTGTTTTCTGCTATATAGATAGATGTGTTTGAAACTCTAAATCAAACACGGTTTGTGCTAGCACCGTGAAACAAACCGAGTTTATTCTAGAGTTTCCCCTATCTCTATGTTTGTTTCCTCCTTGAAGTACCCCATGCAGAGACTGGCGAAAAACACTTTCGTTTGAAAGGGGTTGCCAAGCTTCCAAAAAAATACTAGTTTGCTGAAATCTCAGCAAAGATTTTTCACCAAATCTTGATGATACTTGGTGTTAATGATCAGTTCACTAATCTCACTTGGCTACCCAATTTTTATTCTTCTAGGTTGAAGCATTCGTTTCCAGTAACACTTTGAATTTTTAGGTTTCACTCTGTTTTCTGCTATATAGATAGATGTGTTTGAAACTCTAAATCAAACACGGTTTGTGCTAGCTCCTTGGAATTTGACCAAATGAAGTAGTTCTAAGTTCTATCTCTATGGTTTGTTTCCTCTTGAAGTACCCCATGCAGAGACTGGCGAAAAACACTTTCGTTTGAAAGGGATTGCCAAGCTTCCAAAAAACTACTAGTTTGCTGAAATCTCAGCAAACATTTTTTCACCAAATCTTGATGATACTTGCTGGTAATGATCAGTTCACTATTCCCACTTGGCTGCCCAATTTTTATTCTTCTAGGTTGAAGCATTCGTTTCCAGTAACAGTTTGAATTTTTAGGTTTCACTCTGTTTTCTCATACATAGATAGCTGTATTTGAAACTCTAAATCAAACACGGTTTGTGCTAGCTCCGTGAAACTTGACCAAATGAAGTAGTTCTAAGTTCTATCTCTATGGTTTGTTTCCTCTTGAAGTACCCCATGCAGAGACTGGCGAAAAACACTTTCGTTTGAAAGGGGTTGCCAAGCTTCCAAAAAAATACTAGTTTGCTGAAATCTCAGCAAACATTTTTTCACCAAATCTTGATGATACTTGGTGGTAATGATCAGTTCACTAATCCCACTTGGCTACCCAATTTTTATTCTTCTAGGTTGAAGCATTCGTTTCCAGTAACACTTTGAATTTTTAGGTTTCACTCTGTTTTCTGCTATATAGATAGATGTGTTTGAAACTCTAAATCAAACACGGTTTTGTGCTAGCTCCTTGAAACTTGACCAAATGAAGTAGTTCTAAATTCTATCTCTACGGTTTGTTCCTCTTGAAGTACCCCATGCAGAGACTGGCGAAAAACACTTTCGTTTGAAGGGGTGGCCAAGCTTCCAAAAACTACTAGTTTGCTGAAATCTCAGCAAAACTTTTTTCACCAAATCTTAATGATACTTGGTGGTAATGATCAGTTCACTAATCCCACTTGGCTACCCAATTTTTATTCTTCTAGGTTGAAGCATTCGTTTCCAGTAACACTTTGAATTTTTAGGTTTCACTCTGTTTTCTGCTATATAGATAGATGTGTTTGAAACTCTAAATCAAACACGGTTTGTGCTAGCTCCTTGAAATTTGACCAAATGAAGTAGTTCTAAGTTCTATCTCTATGGTTTGTTTTCCTCTTGAAGTACCCCATGCAGAGACTGGCGAAAAACACTTTCGTTTGAAAGGGATTGCCAAGCTTCCAAAAAACTACAAGTTTGCTGAAATCTCAGCAAACATTTTTTCACCAAATCTTGATGATACTTTGTGGTAATGATCAGTTCACTATTCCCACTTGGCTGCCCAATTTTTATTCTTCTAGGTTGAAGCATTCGTTTCCAGTAACAGTTTGAATTTTTAGGTTTCACTCTGTTTTCTCATACATAGATAGCTGTGTTTGGAATTCTAAATCAAACACGGTTTGTGCTAGCTCCTTGAAACTTGACCAAATGAAGTAGTTCTAAGTTCTATCTCTATGGTTTGTTTCCTATTGAAGTACCCCATGCAGAGACTGGCGAAAAACACTTTCGTTTGAAAGGGGTTGCCAAGCTTCCAAAAAACTACTATTTTGATGAAATCTCAGCAAACATTTTTTCACCAAATCTTGATGATACTTGGTGGTAATGATCAGTTCACGAATCCCACTTGGCTGCCCAACTTTTACTCTTCTAGGTTCAAGCGTTCGTTTCCAGTAACACTTTGAATTTTTAGGTTTCACTCTGTTTTCTGCTATATAGATAGATGTGTTTGAAACTCTAAATCAAACACGGTTTGTGCTAGCTCCGTGAAACTTGACCAAATGAAGTAGTTCTAAGTTCTATCTCTATGGTTTGTTTCCTCTTGAAGTACCCCATGCAGAGACTGGCGAAAAACCCTTTCATTTGAAAGGGGTTGCCAAGCTTCCAAAAAACTACTATTTTGATGAAATCTCAGCAAACATTTTTTCACCAAATCTTGATGATACTTGGTGGTAATGATCAGTTCACGAATCCCACTTATCTGCCCAACTTTTACTCTTCAAGGTTCAAGAGTTCGTTTCCAGTAACACTTTGAAATTTAGGTTTTACTCTGTTTTCTGATATATAGATAGATGTGTTTGAAACTCTAAATCAAACACGGTTCGTGCTAGCTCCGTGAAACTTGACAAAATGAAGTAGTTCTAAGTTCTATCTCTATGGTTTGTTTAATTCTTGAAGTACCCCATGCAGAGACTGGCGAAAAACACTTTCGTTTGAAAGGTGTTGCCAAGCTTTTAAAAAACTACTAGTTTGCTGAAATCTCAGCAAACATTTTTTCACCAAATCTTGATGATACTGGTGGTAATGATCAGTTCACTAATCCCACTTGGCTGCCCAACTTTCACTCTTCTAGGTTCAAGCGTTCGTTTCCAGTAACACTTTGAATTTTTAGGTTTCACTCTGTTTCTGCTATATAGATAGATGTGTTTGAAACTCTAAATCAAACACGATTTGTGCTAGTTCCTTGAAATGTGACCAAATGAAGTAGTTCTATGTTCTATCTCTATGGTTTGTTTCCTCTTGAAGTACCCATGCAGAGACTGGCGAAAAACACTTTCGTTTGAAAGGGGTTGCCAAGCTTCCAAAAAACTACTAGTTTGCTGAAATCTCAGCAAACATTTTTTCACCAAATCTTGATGATACTTGGTGGTAATGATCAGTTCACTAATCCCACTTGGCTGCCCAACTTTCACTCTTCTAGGTTCAAGCGTTCGTTTCCAGTAACACTTTGAATTTTTAGGTTTCATTCTGTTTTCTGCTATATAGATAGATGTGTTTGAAACTCTAAATCAAACACGGTTTGTGCTAGCTCCTTGAAATGTGACCAAATGAAGTAGTTCCATGTTCTATCTCTATGGTTTGTTTCCTCTTGAAGTACCCCATGCAGAGACTGGGGAAAAACACTTTCGTTTGAAAGGGGTTGCCAAGCTTCCAAAAAACTCCTAGTTTGCTGAAATCTCAGCAAACATTTTTTCACCAAATCTTGATGATACTTGGTGGTAATGATCAGTTCACTAATCCCACTTGGCTGCCCATCTTTCACTCTTCTAGGTTCAAGCGTTCGTTTCCAGTAACACTTTGAATTTTTAGGTTTCACTCTGTTTTCTGCTATATAGATAGATGTGTTTGAAACTCTAAATCAAACACGGTTTGTGCTAGCTCCGTGAAACTTGACCAAATGAAGTAGTTCTAAGTTCTATCTCTATGGTTTGTTTCCTTTTGAAGTACCCCATGCAGAGACTGGCGAAAAACACTTTCATTTGAAAGGGGTTGCCAAGCTTCCAAAAAACTACTATTTTGATGAAATCTCAGCAAACATTTTTTCACCAAATCTTGATGATACTTGGTGGTAATGATCAGTTCACGAATCCCACTTGGCTGCCCAACTTTTACTCTTCTAGGTTCAAGCGTTCGTTTCCAGTAACACTTTGAAATTTAGGTTTCACTCTGTTTTCTGCTATATAGATAGATGTTTTTGAAACTCTAAATCAAACACGGTTTGTGCTAGCTCCGTGAAACTTGACCAAATGAAGTAGTTCTAAGTTCTATCTCTATGGTTTGTTTCCTCTTGAAGTACCCCATGCAGAGACTGGCGAAAAACCCTTTCATTTGAAAGGGGTTGCCAAGCTTCCAAAAAACTACTATTTTGATGAAATCTCAGCAAACATTTTTTCACCAAATCTTGATGATACTTGGTGGTAATGATCAGTTCACGAATCCCACTTATCTGCCCAACTTTTACTCTTCAAGGTTCAAGAGTTCGTTTCCAGTAACACTTTGAAATTTAGGTTTTACTCTGTTTTCTGATATATAGATAGATGTGTTTGAAACTCTAAATCAAACACGGTTCGTGCTAGCTCCGTGAAACTTGACAAAATGAAGTAGTTCTAAGTTCTATCTCTATGGTTTGTTTAATTCTTGAAGTACCCCATGCAGAGACTGGCGAAAAACACTTCGTTTGAAAGGTGTTGCCAAGCTTCCAAAAAACTACTAGTTTGCTGAAATCTCAGCAAACATTTTTTCACAAAATCTTGATGATACTTGGTGGTAATGATCAGTTCACTAATCCCACTTGGCTGCCCAACTTTCACTCTTCTAGGTTCAAGCGTTCGTTTCCAGTAACACTTTGAATTTTTAGGTTTCACTCTGTTTTCTGCTATATAGATAGATGTGTTTGAAACTCTAAATCAAACACGATTGTGCTAGTTCCTTGAAATGTGACCAAATGAAGTAGTTCTATGTTCTATCTCTATGGTTTGTTTCCTCTTGAAGTACCCCATGCAGAGACTGGCGAAAAACACTTTCGTTTGAAAGGGGTTGCCAAGCTTCCAAAAAACTACTAGTTTGCTGAAATCTCAGCAAACATTTTTTCACCAAATCTTGATGATACTTGGTGGTAATGATCAGTTCACTAATCCCACTTGGCTGCCCAACTTTCACTCTTCTAGGTTCAAGCGTTCGTTTCCAGTAACACTTTGAATTTTTAGGTTTCATTCTGTTTTCTGCTATATAGGATAGATGTGTTTGAAACTCTAAATCAAACACGGTTTGTGCTTAGCTCCTTGAAATGTGACCAAATGAAGTAGTTCCATGTTCTATCTCTATGGTTTGTTTCCTCTTGAAGTACCCCATGCAGAGACTGGGGAAAAACACTTTCGTTTGAAAGGGGTTGCCAAGCTTCCAAAAAACTCCTAGTTTGCTGAAATCTCAGCAAACATTTTTTCACCAAATCTTGATGATACTTGGTGGTAATGATCAGTTCACTAATCCCACTTGGCTGCCCATCTTTCACTCTTCTAGGTTCAAGCGTTCGTTTCCAGTAACACTTTGAATTTTTAGGTTTCACTCTGTTTTCTGCTATATAGATAGATGTGTTTGAAACTCTAAATCAAACACGGTTTGTGCTAGCTCCGTGAAACTTGACCAAATGAAGTAGTTCTAAGTTCTATCTCTATGGTTTGTTTCCTCTTGAAGTACCCCATGCAGAGACTGGCGAAAAACACTTTCGTTTGAAAGGGGTTGCCAAGCTTCCAAAAAACTACTAGTTTGCTGAAATCCCAGCAAACATTTTTTCACCAAATCTTGATGATACTTGGTGGTAATGATCAGTTCACTAATCCCACTTGGCTACCCAATTTTTATTCTTCTAGGTTGAAGCATTCGTTTCCAGTAACACTTTGAATTTTTAGGTTTCACTCTGTTTTCTGCTATATAGATAGATGTGTTTGAAACTCTAAATCAAACACGGTTTGTGCTAGCTTCTTGAAACTTGACCAAATGAAGTAGTTAAGTTCTATCTCTACGGTTTGTTTCCTCTTGAAGTACCCCATGCAGAGACTGGCGAAGAACACTTTCGTTTGAAAGGGGTTGACAAGCTTCCAAAAAACTACTAGTTTGCTGATATCTCAGCAAACCTTTTTTCACCAAATCTTGATGATACTTGGTGGTAATGATCAGTTCACTAATCTCACTTGGCTGCCCAACTTTCACTCTTCTAGGTTCAAGCGTTCGTTTCCAGTAACACTTTGAATTTTTAGGTTTCACTCTGTTTTCTGCTATATAGATAGATGTGTTTGAAACTCTAAATCAAACACGGTTTGTGCTAGCTCTTTGAAACTTGACCAAATAAAGAAGTTCTAAGTTCTATCTCTATGGTTTGTTTCCTCTTGAAGTACCCCATGCAGAGACTGGCGAAAAACACTTTCGTTTCAAAGGGGTTGCCTAGCTTCCAAAAAACTACTAGTTTGCTGAAATCTCAGCAAACATTTTTTCACCAAATCTTGATGATACTTGGTGGTAATGATCAGTTCACTAATCCCACTTGGCTGCCAAATTTTTATTCTTCTAGTTTGAAGCATTCGTTTCCAGTAACAGTTTGAATTTTTAGGTTTCAATCTTTTTTCTCCTACATAGATAGCTGTGTTTGGAATTCTAAATCAAACACGGTTTGTGCTAGCTCTTTGAAACTTGACCAAATAAAGAAGTTCTAAGTTCTATCTCTATGGTTTGTTTCTTCTTGAAGTACCCCATGCAGAGACTGGCGAAAAACACTTTCGTTTGAAAGTGGTTGCCAAGCTTCCAAAAAACTCCTAGTTTGCTGAAATCTCAGCAAACATTTTTTCACCAAATCTTGATGATACTTGGTGGTAATGATCAGTTCACTAATCTCACTTGGCTACCCAATTTTTATTCTTCTAGGTTGAAGCATTCGTTTCCGGTAACACTTTGAATTTTTAGGTTTCACTCTGTTTTCTGCTATATAGATAGATGTGTTTGAAACTCTAAATCAAACACGGTTTGTGCTAGCTCCTTGAAATTTGACCAAATGAAGTAGTTCTAAGTTCTATCTCTATGGTTTGTTTCCTCTTGAAGTACCCCATGCAGAGACTGGCGAAAAACACTTTCGTTTGAAAGGGATTGCCAAGCTTCCAAAAAACTACTAGTTTGCTGAAATCTCAGCAAACATTTTTTCACCAAATCTTGATGATACTTGCTGGTAATGATCAGTTCACTATTCCCACTTGGTTGCCCAATTTTTATTGTTCTAGGTTGAAGCATTCGTTTCCAGTAACAGTTTGAATTTTTAGGTTTCACTCTGTTTTCTCATACATAGATAGCTGTGTTTGGAATTCTAAATCAAACACGGTTTGTGCTAGCTCCTTGAAACTTGACCAAATGAAGTAGTTCTAAGTTCTATCTCTATGGTGTGTTTCCTCTTGAAGTACCCCATGCAGAGACTGGCGAAAAACACTTTCGTTTGAAAGGGGTTGCCAAGCTTCCAAAAAAATACTAGTTTGCTGAAATCTCAGCAAACATTTTTTCACCAAATCTTGATGATACTTGGTGGTAATGATCAGTTCACTAATCCCACTTGGCTACCCAATTTTTATTCTTCTAGGTTGAAGCATTCGTTTCCAGTAACACTTTGAATTTTTAGGTTTCACTCTGTTTTCTGCTATATAGATAGATGTGTTTGAAACTCTAAATCAAACACGGTTTGTGCTAGCTCCTTGAAACTTGACCAAATGAAGTAGTTCTAAATTCTATCTCTACGGTTTGTTTCCTCTTGAAGTACCCCATGCAGAGACTGGCGAAAAACACTTTCGTTTGAAAGGGGTGGCCAAGCTTTCAAAAAACTACTAGTTTGCTGAAATCTCAGCAAAACTTTTTTCACCAAATCTTAATGATACTTGGTGGTAATGATCAGTTCACTAATCCCACTTGGCTACCCAATTTTTATTCTTCTAGGTTGAAGCATTCGTTTCCAGTAACACTTTGAATTTTTAGGTTTCACTCTGTTTTCTGCTATATAGATAGATGTGTTTGAAACTCTAAATCAAACACGGTTTGTGCTAGCTCCTTGAAATTTGACCAAATGAAGTAGTTCTAAGTTCTATCTCTATGGTTTGTTTCCTCTTGAAGTACCCCATGCAGAGACTGGCGAAAAACACTTTCGTTTGAAAGGGATTGCCAAGCTTCCAAAAAACTACTAGTTTGCTGAAATCTCAGCAAACATTTTTTCACCAAATCTTGATGATACGTGGTGGTAATGATCAGTTCACTATTCCCACTTGGCTGCCCAATTTTATTCTTCTAGGTTGAAGCATTCGATTCCAGTAACAGTTTGAATTTTTAGGTTTCACTCTGTTTTCTCATACATAGATAGCTGTGTTTGAAACTCTAAATCAAACACGGTTTGTGCTAGCTCCGTGAAACTTGACCAAATGAAGTAGTTCTAAGTTCTATCTCTATGGTTTGTTTCCTCTTGAAGTACCCCATGCAGAGACTGGCGAAAAACACTTTCGTTTGAAAGGGGTTGCCAAGCTTCCAAAAAAATACTAGTTTGCTGAAATCTCAGCAAACATTTTTTCACCAAATCTTGATGATACTTGGTGGTAATGATCAGTTCACTAATCCCACTTGGCTGCCCAACTATCACTCTTCTAGGTTGAAGCATTCGTTTCCAGTAACACTTTGAATTTTTTGGTTTCACTCTGTTTTCTGCTATATAGATAGATGTGTTTGAAACTCTAAATCAAACACGGTTTGTGCTAGCTCCTTGAAACTTGACCAAATGAAGTAGTTCTAAATTCTATCTCTACGGTTTGTTTCCTCTTGAAGTACCCCATGCAGAGACTGGCGAAAAACACTTTCGTTTGAAAGGGGTGGCCAAGCTTCCAAAAAACTACTAGTTTGCTGAAATCTCAGCAAAACTTTTTTCACCAAATCTTAATGATACTTGGTGGTAATGATCAGTTCACTAATCCCACTTGGCTACCCAATTTTTATTCTTCTAGGTTGAAGCATTCGTTTCAGTAACACTTTGAATTTTTAGGTTTCACTCTGTTTTCTGCTATATAGATAGATGTGTTTGAAACTCTAAATCAAACACGGTTTGTGCTAGCTCCGTGAAACTTGACCAAATGAAGTAGTTCTAAGTTCTATCTCTATGGTTTGTTTCCTCTTGAAGTACCCCATGCAGAGACTGGCGAAAAACACTTTCATTTGAAAGGGGTTGCCAAGCTTCCAAAAAACTACTATTTTGATGAAATCTCAGCAAACATTTTTTCACCAAATCTTGATGATACTTGGTGGTAATGATCAGTTCACGAATCCCACTTGGCTGCCCAACTTTTACTCTTCTAGGTTCAAGCGTTCATTTCCAGTAACACTTTGAAATTTAGGTTTTACTCTGTTTTCTGCTATATAGATAGATGTGTTTGAAACTCTAAATCAAACACGGTTCGTGCTAGCTCCGTGAAACTTGACAAAATGTAGTAGTTCTAAGTTCTATCTCTATGGTTTGTTTCCTCTTGAAGTACCCCATGCAGAGACTGGCGAAAAACACTTTCGTTTGAAGGGGGTTACAAGCTTCCAAAAAACTACTAGTTTGCTGAAATCTCAGCAAAACTTTTTTCACCAAATCTTAATGATACTTGGTGGTAATGATCAGTTCACTAATCCCACTTGGCTACCCAATTTTTATTCTTCTAGGTTGAAGCATTCGTTTCCAGTAACACATTGAATTTTTAGGTTTCACTCTGTTTTCTGCTATATAGATAGATGTGTTTGAAACTCTAAATCAAACACGGTTTGTGCTAGCTCCTTGAAATTTGACCAAATGAAGTAGTTCTAAGTTCTATCTCTATGGTTTGTTTCCTCTTGAAGTACCCCATGCAGAGACTGGCGAAAAACACTTTCGTTTGAAAGGGATTGCCAAGCTTCCAAAAAACTACTAGTTTGCTGAAATCTCAGCAAACATTTTTTCACCAAATCTTGATGATACTTGGTGGTAATGATCACTTCACGAATCCCACTTGGCTGCCCAACTTTTACTCTTCTAGGTTCAAGCGTTCGTTTCCAGTAACACTTTGAATTTTTAGGTTTCACTCTGTTTTCTGCTATATAGATAGATGTGTTTGAAACTCTAAATCAAACACGGTTTGTGCTAGCTCCTTGAAATTTGACCAAATGAAGTAGTTCTAAGTTCTATCTCTATGGTTTGTTTCCTCTTGAAGTACCCCATGCAGAGACTGGCGAAAAACACTTTCGTTTGAAAGGGGTTGCCAAGCATCCAAAAAACTACTAGTTTGCTGAATTCTCAGCAAACATTTTTTCACCAAATCTTGATGATACGTGGTGGTAATGATCAGTTCACTAATCCCACTTGGCTGCCCAATTTTTATTCTTCTAGGTTGAAGCATTCGTTTCCAGTAACAGTTTGAATTTTTAGGTTTCACTCTGTTTCCTCATACATAGATAGCTGTGTTTGGAATTCTAAATCAAACACGGTTTGTGCTAGCTCCTTGAAACTTGACCAAATGAAGTAGTTCTAAGTTCTATCTCTATGGTTTGTTTCCTCTTGAAGTACCCCATGCAGAGACTGGTGAAAAACACTTTCGTTTGAAAGGGGTTGCCAAGCTTCCAAAAAAATACTAGTTTGCTGAAATCTCAGCAAACCTTTTTTCACCAAATCTTGATGATACTTGGTGGTAATGATCAGTTCACTAATCTCACTTGGCTGCCCAACTTTCACTCTTCTAGATTCAAGCGTTCGTTTCCAGTAACACTTTGAATTTTTAGGTTTCACTCTGTTTTCTGCTATATAGATAGATGTGTTTGAAACTCTAAATCAAACATGGTTTGGGCTAGCTCCGTGAAACTTGACAAAATGAAGTAGTTCTAAGTTCTATCTCTAAGGGTTGTTTCCTCTTGAAGTACCCCATGCAGACACTGGCGAAAAACACTTTCGTTTGAAAGGGGTTGCCAAGCTTCCAAAAAACTACTAGTTTGCTGAAATCTCAGCAAACCTTTTTTCACCAAATCTTGATGATACTTGGTGGTAATGATCAGTTCACTAATCCCACTTGGCAGCCCAATTTTTATTCTTCTAGGTTGAAGCATTCGTTTCCAGTAACAGTTTGAATTTTTAGGT
>NW_027514967.1:0-102911 GCF_048772815.1 Callospermophilus lateralis | reverse complement strand
CACGTATCATCAAGATTGGTTGAAAAAATATTTGCTGGTATTTCGGAAACTCGAAATTTCTTGGAAGCTTGGCAACCCCTTTCAATGAAAGTGCTTTTCCACAGTCTCTGATTAGGGCTACTTTAAGAGGAAACAAACCATAGAGACAAAACTGAGACCTCTTTTTTTGTCAAGTTTCTAAGAGCTACTACAAACCATGTTGGATTTAGAGTTCCATATTCTCTATCTATATAGGAGAGAACAGAGGGAAACCTAATTATAAAAACTGCTACTGTATACGAACGCTACAACCTAGAAGAACACAATTTGGTGAGCCAAGTGGGATTTGTGTACTGATCATTACCACCAAGTATCATCAAGATTGGGTGAAAAAATAGTTGATGCTATTTCGGAAACTCGTTATTTCTTAGAAGCTTGGCAACCCCTCACAATGAAAATGCTTTTCCACATTCTGTGTCTAGGGCTACTTGAAGAGGTAACAAACCATAGAGACAAAACTGAGATCTCCTTTATTTTGTCATGTTTCAAAGAGCTACTACAAACCATGTTGTATTTAGAGTTCCAAATTCATCTATCTATATAGGAGAGAACAGAGGGAAACCTAAAAATATAAACTGCTACTGTAGACTAACGCTTCAACCTAGAACAACAAAATTTGGTGAGTCAAGTGGGATTTGTGTACCGATCATTACCACCAAGTATCATCAAGATTGGGTGAAAAAATATTTGCTGGTATTTCGGAAACTCGTTAATTCTTGGAAGCTTGGCAACCCCTTTCAATGAATGTGCTTTTCCACAGTCTCTGCTGAGGGCTACTTGAAGAGGAAACAAACCATAGAGACAATACTGAGAACGACTTTATTTTGTCAAATTTCAAAGAGGTACTACAAACCATGTTGGATTGATAGTTCCAAATTCATCTATCTATATAGGAGAGAACAAAGTGAAACCTAAAAATAAAAACTGCTACTGTAAACGAACGCTTCAACCTAGAAGAACAAAATTTGGTGAGCCAAGTACTTGTCATTACCAACACGTATCATCAAGATTGGGTGAAATAGTATTTGCTGGTATTTCGGAAACTCGTAATTTCTTGGAAGCATGGCAACTCCTTTCAATGAAAGTGCTTTTCCACAGTCTCTGCTTTGGGCTACTTGAAGAGAAAACAAATCATAGAGACAAAACTGGAAACTACTTTTTTTTGTCAATATTCAAAGAGCTACTACAAACCATGTTGGATTTAGAGTTCCAAATTCATCTATCTATATAAGAGAGAACAGTGAAACGTAAATAAAAAACTGCTACTGTAGACGAACGCTTCAACCTTGAAGAACAAAATTTGGTGAGAATAGTGGGATTTATGTACTGATTCTTCCCACGAAGTATCATCAAGATTGGGTGAAAAAAATATTTGCTGGTATTATGGAAACTCGTTATTTCTTAGAAGCTTGGGAAACCCTCTCAATGAGAGTGCTTTTCCACATTCTGTGCCTAGGGCTATTTGAAGAGGAATCAAACCATAGAGACAAAACTGAGAACTATTTTTTTTGTCAAGTTTCAAAGAACTACTACAAACCATGTTAGATTTAGAGTTCCAAATTCATCTATCTATATAGGAGAGAACAGAGGGAAACCTAAAAATTAAAACTGCTACTGTAAACGAACGCTTCAACCTAGAAGAGCAATATTTGGTGAGCCAAGTGGCATTTGTGTACTTGTCATTAACACCAAGTATCATCAAGATTCGGTGAAAAAATATTTGCTGGTATTTCGGAAACCCGTAATTTCTTGAGAGCTTGGCAAACCCTTTCAATGAAAGTGCTTTTCCACAGTCTCTGCTGAGGGCTACTTGAAGAGGAAACAAATCATAGAGACAAAACTGAGAACGTCTTCATTTTGTCAAGTTTCAAAGACCTATTACAAACCATGTTGGATTTAGAGTTCCAAATTCATCTATCTATATAGGAGAGAATAGATTGAAACCTAAAAATAAAAACTGCTACTGTAAACGAACGCTTCAACATAGAAGAACAAAATTTGGTGAGCCAAGTGGGATTTGTGTACTTGTCATTACCACCAAGTATCATCAAGATTGGGTGAAAAAATATTTGCTGGTATTCCGGAAACTCGTTATTTCTTAGAAGCCTGGCAACCAATCTCAATGAAAGTGCTTTTCCACAGTCTGTGCCTAGTGCTACTTGAAGAGGAAACAATGAATAAAGACAAAACTGAGAACTCCTTCATTTTGTAAAGTTTCAAACAGCTACTACAAACCATTTTGGATTTAGAGTTCCAAATTCATCTATCTATATAAAAGAGAACAGAGTGAAACCTACAAATAAAAACTGCTATTGTAAACGAACGCTTCAACCGAGAAGAACACAATATGGTGAGCCAAGTGGTATTTGTGTACTGATCATTACCACCAGGATCATCAAGATTGGGAGAAAAAATATTTGCTGGTATTTTGGAAACTCGTTATTTCTTAGAAGCTTGGCAACAACTCCCAATGAAAGCGCTTTTGACAGTCTGTGCTTAGGGCTACTTGAAGAGGAAACAAACCATAGAGACAAAACTGAGAACTCCTTTATTTTGTCAAGTTTCAAAGAGCTACTACAAACCATGTTGGATTTAGAGTTCCAAATTCATCTATCTATATGGGAGAGAACAGAGTGAAACCTAAAAATAAAAACTGCTACTGTAAAAGAACGCTTCAACCTAGAAGAACACAATTTTGTGAGACAAGTGGCATTTGTGTAATGATCATTACCACCACGGATCATCAAAATTGGGTGAAAAAATATTTGCTGGTATTTCAGAAACCCGTAATTTCTTGGATCATGGCAAACCCTTTCAATGAACGTGCTTTTCCACAGTCTCTGCTGACGGCTACATGAAGAGGAAACAAATCATCGAGACAAAACTGAGAACTCCTTTATTTTGTCAAGTTTCAAAGAGCTACTACAAACCATGTTGGATTTAGAGTTCCAAATTCATCTATCTATATAGGAGAGAACAGAGGGAAACCTAAAAATATAAACTGTTACTGTAAACGAACGCTTCATCCTAGAAGAACAAAATTTGGTAAGCCAAGTGGGATTTGTGTACTTGTCATTACCACCAATTATCATCAAGATTGGGTGAAAAAATATTTGCTGGTATTTCGGAAACTCGTTATTTCTAAGAAGCCTGGCAACCCCTCTCAATGAAAGTGCTTTTCCACAGTCTGTGCCTAGGGCTACTTGAAAAGGAAACAAATCATAGAGACAAAACTGAGAACTCCTTCATTTTGTCAAGTTTCAAAGAGCTACTACAAACCATGTTGGTTTTAGAGTTCCAAATTCATCTATCTATGTAAAAGAGAACAGTGTAAACCCTAAAAATAAAAACTGCTATTGTAAAAGAACGCTTCCACCTAGAAGAACACAATTTGGTGAGCCAAGTGGCATTTGTGTACTAATCATTACAACCAATTATCATCAAGATTGGGTGAAAAAATATTTGCTGGTATTTCGGAAACTCGTTATTTGTTAGAAGCTTGGCAACTCCTCTCAATGAATGTGCTTTTCCCCAGTCTGTGCCTAGGGCTATTTGAAGAGGAAACAAACAAATAGAGACAAAACTGAGAACTTTTCTATTTTGTCAAGTTTCAAAGAGCTACTACATACCATGTTGGATTTAGAGTTCCAAATTCATCAATCTATATAGGAGAGAACAGAGGGAAACCTAAAAATAAAAACTGCCACTGTGACCGAACGCTTAAACTAGAAGAACAAAATTTGGTGAGCCAATTGGGATGTGTGTACTTGTCATTCCCACCAAATATCATCAAGATTGGGTGAAAAAATATTTGCTGGTATTTCGGAAACTCGTAATTTCTTGGAAGCTGGCAACCCCTTTCAATGAAAGTGGTTTTCCACAGTCTCTGCTTAGGGCTACTGAAGAGGCAATAAATCATAGAGACAAAACTTTGAACTCCTAAATTTTTTCAAGTTTCAAAGAGCTACTACAAACCTTGTTGGATTTAGAGTTACAAATTCATCTATCTATATAGGAGAGAACAGAGTAAAAAATAAAAATAAAAACTGCTACTGTAAACGAACGCTTCAACCTAGAAGAACACCATTTGGTGAGCCAAGTGGGATTTGTGTACAGATCATTACCACCACCTATCTTCAAGATTGCGTGAAAAAATATTTGCTGGTATTTAGGAAACTCGTTATTTCTTAGAAGCATGGCAACCTTTCTAAATGAATGTGCTTTTTCCAGTCTGTGCGTAGGGCTATTTGAAGAGGAATCAAACCATAGAGACAAAACTGAGAACTATATTTTTTTGTCAAGTTTCAAAGAACTACTACAAACCATGTTAGATTTAGAGTTCCAAATTCATCTATCTATATAGGAGAGAACAGAGGGAAACCTAAAGATAAAAACTGCTACTGTAAACGAACGCTTCAACCTAGAAGAGCAAAATTTGGTGAGCCAAGTGGGATTTCTGTACTTGTCATTACCACCAAGTATCATCAAGATTGGGTGAAAAAATATTTGCTGGTGTTTCGGAAACCCGTAATTTCTTGGGAGTTTGGCAAACCCTTTCAATGAAAGTGCTTTTCCACAGTCTCTGCTTAGGGCTACTTGAAGAGGAAACAAATCATAGAGACAAAACTGAGAACTCCTTTATTTTCTCAAGTTTTAAAGAGCTACTACAAACCATGTTGGATTTAGAGTTCCAAATTCATCTATCTATATAGGAGAGAACAGAGGGAAACCTAAAAATATAAACTGATACTGTAAATGAACGCTTCAACCTAGAAGAACAAAATTTGGTGAGTCAAGTGGGATTTGTGTACCGATCATTACCACCAAGTATCATCAAGATTTGGTAAAAAAATATTTGCTGGTATTTCGGAAACTCGTTATTTCTTAGAAGCTTGGCAACCCCTTTCAATGGAAGTGCTTTTCTACAGTTTGTGCCTAGGGCTACTTGAAGAGGAAACAAACCATAGGGACACAACCGAGAACTCCATTATTTTGTCAAGTTTCAAAGAGCTACTACAAACCATGTTGGATTTAGAGTTCCAAATTCATCTATCTATATGGGAGAGAACAGAGTGAAACCTAAAAATAAAAACTGCTACTGTAAACGAACGCTTCAACTTAGAAGAGCACAATTTGGTGAGCCAAGTAGCATTTGTGTACTGATCATTACCACCACGTATCATCCAGATTGGGTGAAAAAATATTTGCTCGTATTTCGAAAACTCGTTATTTCTTAGAAGCTTGGCAACCCCTCTCAATGAAAGTGCTTTTTCACAGTGTGTGCATAGTGTACTTGAAGAGGAAACAATCCATAGAGACAAAACTGAGAACTCCTTCATTTGTCAAGTTTCATAGCTACTACAAACAATGTTGGATTTAGAGTTCCAAATTCATCTATCTATATAAGAGAGAACAGAGTGAAACCTAAAAATAAAAACTGCTACTGTAAACGAACGCTTCAACCTAGAAGAACAAAATTGTTTGAGCTAAGTGGGATTTGTCTACTTGTTATTACCACCAAGTATCATCAAGATTGGGTGAAAAAAAATTTGCTGGTATTTCGGAAACCCGTTATATATTGGAAGCTTGGCCACCCCTTTCAATGGAAGTGCTTTTCCACAGTCTCTGCCTGGGATACTTGAAGAGGAAACAAATCACAAAGACAAAACTGAGAATTCCTTTATTTTTTCAAGTTTCAAAGAGCTACTACAAACCATGTTGGATTTAGAGATCCAAATTCATCTATTTATATAAAAGAGAACAGAGTGAAACCTAAAAATAAAAACTGCTACTGAAAACGAACACTTCAACCTAGAAGAACACAATTTCGTGAGCCAAGTGGGATTTGTGTACTTGTCATTAACACCAAGTATCATCAAGATTGGGTGAAAAACTGTTTGCTGGTATTTCGGAAACTCCTAATATCTTGGAAGCTTGGCAACCCCTTTCAATGAAAGTGCTTTTCCCCAGTCTGTGGCTAGGGCCATTTGAAGAGGAAACAAACCATAGAGAAAAAACTGAGAACTCCTTTATTTTGTCAAGTTTCAAAGAGCTACTACAAACCATGTTGGATTTAGAGTTCCAAATTCATCTATCTATATGGGAGAGAACAGAGTGAAACCTAAAAATAAAAACTGTTACTGTAAACGAACGCTTCAACCTAGAAGAACAAAATTTGGTGAGCCAAGTGGGATTTTTGTACTGATCATTACCACCAAGTACCTTCAAGATTGGGTGAAAAAATGTTTGCTGGTATTTTAGAAACTCCTTATTTCTTAGAAGCTTGGCAATCCCTCTCAATGAAAGTGCTTTTCCACAGTCTGTGCCTTGGGCTACTTGAAGAAGAAACAAACCATAGAGAGAAAACTGAGAACTCCTTTATTTTGTCAAGTTTCTAAGAGCTACTACAAACCATGTTGGATTTAGATTTCCAAATTCATCTATGTATATAGGAGAGAACAGAGGGAAACCTAAAAATATAAACTGATACTGTAAACGAACGCTTCAAATTTGAAAAACAAAATTTGGTGAGCCAAGTGGGATTTGTGTACTTGTCATTACCACCACGTATCATCAAGATTGGTTGAAAAAATATTTGCTGGTATTTCGGAAACTCGAAATTTCTTGGAAGCTTGGCAACCCCTTTCAATGAAAGTGCTTTTCCACAGTCTCTGATTAGGGCTACTTTAAGAGGAAACAAACCATAGAGACAAAACTGAGACCTCTTTTTTTGTCAAGTTTCTAAGAGCTACTACAAACCATGTTGGATTTAGAGTTCCATATTCTCTATCTATATAGGAGAGAACAGAGGGAAACCTAATTATAAAAACTGCTACTGTATACGAACGCTACAACCTAGAAGAACACAATTTGGTGAGCCAAGTGGGATTTGTGTACTGATCATTACCACCAAGTATCATCAAGATTGGGTGAAAAAATAGTTGATGCTATTTCGGAAACTCGTTATTTCTTAGAAGCTTGGCAACCCCTCACAATGAAAATGCTTTTCCACATTCTGTGTCTAGGGCTACTTGAAGAGGTAACAAACCATAGAGACAAAACTGAGATCTCCTTTATTTTGTCATGTTTCAAAGAGCTACTACAAACCATGTTGTATTTAGAGTTCCAAATTCATCTATCTATATAGGAGAGAACAGAGGGAAACCTAAAAATATAAACTGCTACTGTAGACTAACGCTTCAACCTAGAACAACAAAATTTGGTGAGTCAAGTGGGATTTGTGTACCGATCATTACCACCAAGTATCATCAAGATTGGGTGAAAAAATATTTGCTGGTATTTCGGAAACTCGTTAATTCTTGGAAGCTTGGCAACCCCTTTCAATGAATGTGCTTTTCCACAGTCTCTGCTGAGGGCTACTTGAAGAGGAAACAAACCATAGAGACAATACTGAGAACGACTTTATTTTGTCAAATTTCAAAGAGGTACTACAAACCATGTTGGATTGATAGTTCCAAATTCATCTATCTATATAGGAGAGAACAAAGTGAAACCTAAAAATAAAAACTGCTACTGTAAACGAACGCTTCAACCTAGAAGAACAAAATTTGGTGAGCCAAGTACTTGTCATTACCAACACGTATCATCAAGATTGGGTGAAATAGTATTTGCTGGTATTTCGGAAACTCGTAATTTCTTGGAAGCATGGCAACTCCTTTCAATGAAAGTGCTTTTCCACAGTCTCTGCTTTGGGCTACTTGAAGAGAAAACAAATCATAGAGACAAAACTGGAAACTACTTTTTTTTGTCAATATTCAAAGAGCTACTACAAACCATGTTGGATTTAGAGTTCCAAATTCATCTATCTATATAAGAGAGAACAGTGAAACGTAAATAAAAAACTGCTACTGTAGACGAACGCTTCAACCTTGAAGAACAAAATTTGGTGAGAATAGTGGGATTTATGTACTGATTCTTCCCACGAAGTATCATCAAGATTGGGTGAAAAAAATATTTGCTGGTATTATGGAAACTCGTTATTTCTTAGAAGCTTGGGAAACCCTCTCAATGAGAGTGCTTTTCCACATTCTGTGCCTAGGGCTATTTGAAGAGGAATCAAACCATAGAGACAAAACTGAGAACTATTTTTTTTGTCAAGTTTCAAAGAACTACTACAAACCATGTTAGATTTAGAGTTCCAAATTCATCTATCTATATAGGAGAGAACAGAGGGAAACCTAAAAATTAAAACTGCTACTGTAAACGAACGCTTCAACCTAGAAGAGCAATATTTGGTGAGCCAAGTGGCATTTGTGTACTTGTCATTAACACCAAGTATCATCAAGATTCGGTGAAAAAATATTTGCTGGTATTTCGGAAACCCGTAATTTCTTGAGAGCTTGGCAAACCCTTTCAATGAAAGTGCTTTTCCACAGTCTCTGCTGAGGGCTACTTGAAGAGGAAACAAATCATAGAGACAAAACTGAGAACGTCTTCATTTTGTCAAGTTTCAAAGACCTATTACAAACCATGTTGGATTTAGAGTTCCAAATTCATCTATCTATATAGGAGAGAATAGATTGAAACCTAAAAATAAAAACTGCTACTGTAAACGAACGCTTCAACATAGAAGAACAAAATTTGGTGAGCCAAGTGGGATTTGTGTACTTGTCATTACCACCAAGTATCATCAAGATTGGGTGAAAAAATATTTGCTGGTATTCCGGAAACTCGTTATTTCTTAGAAGCCTGGCAACCAATCTCAATGAAAGTGCTTTTCCACAGTCTGTGCCTAGTGCTACTTGAAGAGGAAACAATGAATAAAGACAAAACTGAGAACTCCTTCATTTTGTAAAGTTTCAAACAGCTACTACAAACCATTTTGGATTTAGAGTTCCAAATTCATCTATCTATATAAAAGAGAACAGAGTGAAACCTACAAATAAAAACTGCTATTGTAAACGAACGCTTCAACCGAGAAGAACACAATATGGTGAGCCAAGTGGTATTTGTGTACTGATCATTACCACCAGGATCATCAAGATTGGGAGAAAAAATATTTGCTGGTATTTTGGAAACTCGTTATTTCTTAGAAGCTTGGCAACAACTCCCAATGAAAGCGCTTTTGACAGTCTGTGCTTAGGGCTACTTGAAGAGGAAACAAACCATAGAGACAAAACTGAGAACTCCTTTATTTTGTCAAGTTTCAAAGAGCTACTACAAACCATGTTGGATTTAGAGTTCCAAATTCATCTATCTATATGGGAGAGAACAGAGTGAAACCTAAAAATAAAAACTGCTACTGTAAAAGAACGCTTCAACCTAGAAGAACACAATTTTGTGAGACAAGTGGCATTTGTGTAATGATCATTACCACCACGGATCATCAAAATTGGGTGAAAAAATATTTGCTGGTATTTCAGAAACCCGTAATTTCTTGGATCATGGCAAACCCTTTCAATGAACGTGCTTTTCCACAGTCTCTGCTGACGGCTACATGAAGAGGAAACAAATCATCGAGACAAAACTGAGAACTCCTTTATTTTGTCAAGTTTCAAAGAGCTACTACAAACCATGTTGGATTTAGAGTTCCAAATTCATCTATCTATATAGGAGAGAACAGAGGGAAACCTAAAAATATAAACTGTTACTGTAAACGAACGCTTCATCCTAGAAGAACAAAATTTGGTAAGCCAAGTGGGATTTGTGTACTTGTCATTACCACCAATTATCATCAAGATTGGGTGAAAAAATATTTGCTGGTATTTCGGAAACTCGTTATTTCTAAGAAGCCTGGCAACCCCTCTCAATGAAAGTGCTTTTCCACAGTCTGTGCCTAGGGCTACTTGAAAAGGAAACAAATCATAGAGACAAAACTGAGAACTCCTTCATTTTGTCAAGTTTCAAAGAGCTACTACAAACCATGTTGGTTTTAGAGTTCCAAATTCATCTATCTATGTAAAAGAGAACAGTGTAAACCCTAAAAATAAAAACTGCTATTGTAAAAGAACGCTTCCACCTAGAAGAACACAATTTGGTGAGCCAAGTGGCATTTGTGTACTAATCATTACAACCAATTATCATCAAGATTGGGTGAAAAAATATTTGCTGGTATTTCGGAAACTCGTTATTTGTTAGAAGCTTGGCAACTCCTCTCAATGAATGTGCTTTTCCCCAGTCTGTGCCTAGGGCTATTTGAAGAGGAAACAAACAAATAGAGACAAAACTGAGAACTTTTCTATTTTGTCAAGTTTCAAAGAGCTACTACATACCATGTTGGATTTAGAGTTCCAAATTCATCAATCTATATAGGAGAGAACAGAGGGAAACCTAAAAATAAAAACTGCCACTGTGACCGAACGCTTAAACTAGAAGAACAAAATTTGGTGAGCCAATTGGGATGTGTGTACTTGTCATTCCCACCAAATATCATCAAGATTGGGTGAAAAAATATTTGCTGGTATTTCGGAAACTCGTAATTTCTTGGAAGCTGGCAACCCCTTTCAATGAAAGTGGTTTTCCACAGTCTCTGCTTAGGGCTACTGAAGAGGCAATAAATCATAGAGACAAAACTTTGAACTCCTAAATTTTTTCAAGTTTCAAAGAGCTACTACAAACCTTGTTGGATTTAGAGTTACAAATTCATCTATCTATATAGGAGAGAACAGAGGGAAACCTAAAAATATGAACTGCCTCTGTAAATGAACGGTTCAACCTAGAAGAAAAAAATTTGGTGATCAAGTGGGATTTGTGTATTGATCATTATCACCAGTATCATCAAGATTGGGTGAAAAACTGTTTGCTGGTATTTCGGAAACTCCTAATTTCTTGGAAGCTTGGCAACCCCTTTCAATGAAAGTGCTTTTCCACAGTCTCTGCTTAGGCATACTTGAGGAGGAAACAAATCATAGAGACAAAACTGAGAACATTTTTATTTTGTCAAGTTTCAAAGAGCTACTACAAACCATGTTGGGTTTAGAGTTCCAAATTCATATATCTATATAGGAGAGAACAGAGGGAAACCTAAAAATAAAAACTGCTCTTGTAATCGAACACTTCAACCTAGAAGAGCAAAATTTGGTGAGCCAAGTGGGATTTGTGTACTTGTAATTACCACCAAGTATCATCAAGATTGGGTGAAAAAATATTTGCTGGTATTTCGGAAACTCGTAATTTTTTTTGAGCTTGGCAAACCCTTTCAATGAAAGTGCTTTTCCACAGTCTCTGCTTAGGGCTACTTGAAGAGGAAACAAATCATAGAGACAAAACTGAGAACTCCTTTATTTTGTCAAGTTTCAAAGAGCTACTAGAAACCATGTTGGATTTAGAGTTCCAAATTCATCTATCTATATAGGAGAGAACAGAGGGAAACCTAAAATATAAACTGCTACTGTAAACGAACGCTTCAACCTAGAAGAACAAAATTTGGTGAGCCAAGTGGTATTTGTGTACTTGTCATTACCACCAAGTATCATCAAGATTGGGTGAAAAAATATTTGCTGGTATTTCGAAAACTCGTTATTTCTTAGAAACCTGGCAACCCCTCTCAATGAAAGTGCTTTTCCACAGTTTATGACTAGGGCTAATTGAAGAGGAAACAAAACATAGAGACAAAACTGAGTACTTCTTCATTTTGTCAAGTTTCAAAGAGCTACTACAATCCATGTTGGATTTAGAGTTCCAAATTCATATATCTATATAAAAAAGATCAGAGTGAAACCTAAATATAAAAACTGCTACTGTAATCGAACGCTTCAACCTAGAAGAACACAATTTGGTGAGCCAAGTGGGATTTGCGTACTGATCATTACCACCACGTATCATCAAGATTGGGTGAAAAAATATTTGCTGGTATTTCGGAAACTCGTAATTTCTTGCAAGCTTGGCTTGTCCGCAGTATCTGCTTAGGGCTATTTGAAGAGGAAAAAACCATAGAGACAAAACTGAGAACATTTTATTTTGTCAAGTTTCAAAGAGCTACTACAAACCATGTTGGATTTAGAGTTCCTAATTCATCTATCTTATATTAGAGAACAGAGGGAAACCTAAAAATAAAAACTGCTCTTGTAAACGAACGCTTCAACCTACAAGAGCAAAATTGTGTGAGCCAAGTGGGATTTGTGTACTTGTAATTACCACCAAGTATCATCAAGATTGGGTGAAAAAATATTTGCTGGTATTTCGGAAACCCGTAATTTTTTGGGAGCTTGTCAAACCCTTTCAATGAAAATGCTTATCCACAGTCTCTGCTTAGGGCTACTTGAAGAGGAAACAAATCCTAGAGACAAAACTGAGAACTCCTTTATTTTCTCATGTTTTAAAGAGCTACTACAAACCATGTTGGATTTAGAGTTCCAAATTCATCTATCTATATAGGAGAGAACAGAGGGAAACCTAAAATTATAAACTTCTACTGTAAACGAACGCTTCAACCTAGAAGAACAAAATTTGGTGAGTCAAGTGGGATTTGTGTACCGATCATTACCACCAAGTATCATCAAGATTGGGTAAAAAAATATTTGCTGGTATTTCGGAAACTCGTTATTTCTTAGAAGCTTGGCAACCCCTTTCAATGGAAGTGCTTTTCTACAGTTTGTGCCTAGGGCAACTTGAAGAGGAAACAAACCATAGGGACAAAACTGAGAACTCCATTATTTTGTCAAGTTTCAAAGAGCTACTACAAACCATGTTGGATTTAGAGTTCCAAATTTATCTATCTATATGGGAGAGAACAGAGTGAAACCTAAAAATAAAAACTGCTACTGTAAACGAACGCTTCAACTTAGAAGAGCACAATTTGGTGAGCCAAGTGGCATTTGTGTACTGATCATTACCACCACGTATCATCCAGATAGGGTGAAAAAATATTTGCTCGTATTTCGAAAACTCGTTATTTCTTAGAAGCTTGGCAACCCCTCTCAATGAAAGTGCTTTTTCACAGTGTGTGCATAGTGTACTTGAAGAGGAAACAATCCATAGAGACAAAACTGAGAACTCCTTCATTTGTCAAGTTTCATAGCTACTACAAACCATGTTGGATTTAGAGTTCCAAATTCATCTATCTATATAAGAGAGAACAGAGTGAAACCTAAAAATAAAAACTGCTACTGTAAACGAACGCTTCAACCTAGAAGAACAAAATTGGGTGAGCTAAGTGGGATTTGTCTACTTGTTATTAACACCAAGTATCATCAAGATTGGGTGAAAAACTGTTTGCTGGTATTTCGAAAACTCCTTATATCTTGGAAGCTTGGCAACCCCTTTCAATGAAAGTGCTTTTCCCCAGTCTGTGGCTAGGGCCATTTGAAGAGGAAACAAACCATAGAGAAAAAACTGAGAACTCCTTTATTTTGTCAAGTTTCAAAGAGCTACTACAAACCATGTTGGATTTAGAGTTCCAAATTCATCTATCTATACGGGAGAGAACAGAGTGAAACCTAAAAATAAAAACTGTTACTGTAAACGAACGCTTCAACCTAGAAGAACACAATTTGGTGAGCCAAGTGGCATCTGTGTACTGATCAATACCACCACGTATCATCAAGATTGGGTGAAAAAATATTTGCTGGTATTTCGGAAACTCGTTATTTCTTAGAAGCTTGGCAACCCCTCTCAATGAATTTGCTTTTCCCCAGTCTGTGCCTAGGGCTACTTGAAGAGGAAACAAATCATAGAGACAAAACTGAGAACTCCTTTATTTTTTCAAGTTTCAAAGAGCTACTACAAACTATGTTGTATTTAGAGTTCCAAATTCATCTATCTATATAGGAGAGAACAGAGGGACACCTAAAAATATGAACTGCCTCTGTAAACGAACGGTTCAACCTAGAAGAACCAAATTTGGTGATCAAGTGGGATTTGTGTATTGATCATTATCACCAGTATCATCAAGATTGGGTGAAAAACTGTTTGCTGGTATTTCGGAAACTCCTAATTTCTTGGAAGCTTGGCAACCCCTTTCAATGAAAGTGCTTTTCCACAGTCTCTGCTTAGGCATACTTGATGAGGAAACAAATCATAGAGACAAAACTGAGAACATTTTTATTTTGTCAAGTTTCAAAGAGCTACTACAAACCATGTTGGGTTTAGAGTTCCAAATTCATATATCTATATAGGAGAGAACAGAGGGAAACCTAAAAATAAAAACTGCTCTTGTAATCTAACGCTTCAACCTAGAAGAGCAAAATTTGGTGAGCCAAGTGGGATTTGTGTACTTGTAATTACCACCAAGTATCATCAAGATTGGGTGAAAGAATATTTGCTGGTATTTCGGAAACTCGTAATTTTTTTTGAGCTTGGCAAACCCTTTCAATGAAAGTGCTTTTCCACAGTCTCTGCTTAGGGCTACTTGAAGAAGAAACAAATCATAGAGACAAAACTGAGAACTCCTTTATTTTGTCAAGTTTCAAAGAGCTACTAGAAACCATGTTGGATTCAGTGTTCCAAATTCATCTATCTATATAGGAGAGAACAGAGGGAAACCTAAAATATAAACTGCTACTGTAAACGAACGCTTCAACCTAGAAGAACAAAATTTGGTGAGCCAAGTGGTATTTGTGTACTTGTCATTACCACCAAGTATCATCAAGATTGGGTGAAAAAATATTTGCTATTATTTCGAAAACTCGTTATTTCTTAGAAACCTGGCAACCCCTCTCAATGAAAGTGCTTTTCCACAGTCTATGACTAGGGCTAATTGAAGAGAAAACAAAACATAGAGACAAAACTGAGTACTTCTTCATTTTGTCAAGTTTCAAAGAGCTACTACAATCCATGTTGGATTTAGAGTTCCAAATTCATATATCTATATAAAAAAGATCAGAGTGAAACCTAAAAATAAAAACTGCTACTGTAATCGAACGCTTCAACCTAGAAGAACACAATTTGGTGAGCCAAGTGGGATTTGTGTACTGATCATTACCACCACGTATCATCAAGATTGGGTGAAAAAATATTTGCTGGTATTTCGGAAACTCGTAATTTCTTGCAAGCTTGGCTTGTCCACAGTATCTGCTTAGGGCTATTTGAAGAGGAAAAAACCAAAGAGACAAAACTGAGAACATTTTATTTTGTCAAGTTTCAAAGAGCTACTACAAACCATGTTGGATTTAGAGTTCCTAATTCATCTATCTTATAGTAGAGAACAGAGGGAAACCTAAAAATAAAAACTGCTCTTGTAAACGAACGCTTCAGCCTACAAGAGTAAAATTGTGTGAGCCAAGTGGGATTTGTGTACTTGTAATTACCACCAAGTATCATCAAGATTGGGTGAAAAAATATTTGCTGGTATTTCGGAAACCCGTAATTTTTTGGGAGGTTGGCAAACCCTTTCAATGAAAATGCTTATCCTCAGTCTCTGCTTAGGGCTACTTGAAGAGGAAACAAATCCTAGAGACAAAACTGAGAACTCCTTTATTTTGTCAAGTTTCAAAGAGCTACTACAATTCATGTTGGATTTAGAGTTCCAAATTCATCTATCTATATAGGAGAGAACAGAGGGAAACCTAAATATAAAAACTGCTACTGTGGACGAACGCTTCAACCTAGAAGAACAAAATTTGGTGAGCCAAGTGGGATTTTTGTACTGATCATTACCACCAAGTACCTTCAAGATTGGGTGAAAAAATGTTTGCTGGTATTTTAGAAACTCCTAATTTCTTAGAAGCTTGGCAATCCCTCTCAATGAAAGTGCTTTTCCACAGTCTGTGCCTTGGGCTACTTGAAGAAGAAACAAACCATAGAGAGAAAACTGAGAACTCCTTTATTTTGTCAAGTTTCAAAGAGCTACTACAAACCATGTTGGATTTAGATTTCCAAATTCATCTATGTATATAGGAGAGAACAGAGGGAAACCTAAAAATATAAACTGATACTGTAAACGAACGCTTCAAATTTGAAAAACAAAATTTGGTGAGCCAAGTGGGATTTGTGTACTTGTCATTACCACCACATATAATCAAGATTGGTTGAAAAAATATTTGCTGGTATTTCGGAAACTCGAAATTTCTTGGAAGCTTGGCAACCCCTTTCAATGAAAGTGCTTTTCCACAGTCTCTGATTAGGGCTATTTTAAGAGGAAACAAACCATAGAGACAAAACTGAGACCTCTTTTTTTGTCAAGTTTCTAAGAGCTACTACAAACCATGTTGGATTTAGAGTTCCATATTCTCTATCTATATAGGAGAGAACAGAGGGAAACCTAATTATAAAAACTGCTACTGTAGACGAACGCCACAACCTAGAAGAACACAATTTGGTGAGCCAAGTGGGATTTGTGTACTGATCATTACCACCAAGTATCATCAAGATTGGGTGAAAAAATAGTTGATGCCTTTTCGGAAACTCGTTATTTCTTAGAAGCTTGGCAACCCCTCACAATGAAAATGCTTTTCCACATTCTGTGTCTAGGGCTACTTGAAGAGGTAACAAACCATAGAGACAAAACTGAGATCTCCTTTATTTTGTCATGTTTCAAAGAGCTACTACAAACCATGTTGTATTTAGAGTTCCAAATTCATCTATCTATATAGGAGAGAACAGAGGGAAACCTAAAAATATAAACTGCTACTGTAGACTAACGCTTCAACCTAGAACAACAAAATTTGGTGAGTCAAGTGGGATTTGTGTACCGATCATTACCACCAAGTATCATCAAGATTGGGTGAAAAAATATTTGCTGGTATTTCGGAAACTCGTTAATTCTTGGAAGCTTGGCAACCCCTTTCAATGAATGTGCTTTTCCACAGTCTCTGCTGAGGGCTACTTGAAGAGGAAACAAACCATAGAGACAATACTGAGAACGACTTTATTTTGTCAAATTTCAAAGAGGTACTACAAACCATGTTGGATTGATAGTTCCAAATTCATCTATCTATATAGGAGAGAACAAAGTGAAACCTAAAAATAAAAACTGCTACTGTAAACGAACGCTTCAACCTAGAAGAAGAAAATTTGGTGAGCCAAGTGGGATTTGGTACTTGTCATTACCAACACGTATCATCAAGATTGGGTGAAAAAATATTTGCTATTATTTCGAAAACTCGTTATTTCTTAGAAACCTGGCAACCCCTCTCAATGAAAGTGCTTTTCCACAGTCTATGACTAGGGCTAATTGAAGAGAAAACAAAACATAGAGACAAAACTGAGTACTTCTTCATTTTGTCAAGTTTCAAAGAGCTACTACAATCCATGTTGGATTTAGAGTTCCAAATTCATATATCTATATAAAAAAGATCAGAGTGAAACCTAAAAATAAAAACTGCTACTGTAATCGAACGCTTCAACCTAGAAGAACACAATTTGGTGAGCCAAGTGGGATTTGTGTACTGATCATTACCACCACGTATCATCAAGATTGGGTGAAAAAATATTTGCTGGTATTTCGGAAACTCGTAATTTCTTGCAAGCTTGGCTTGTCCGCAGTATCTGCTTAGGGCTATTTGAAGAGGAAAAAACCAAAGAGACAAAACTGAGAACATTTTATTTTGTCAAGTTTCAAAGAGCTACTACAAACCATGTTGGATTTAGAGTTCCTAATTCATCTATCTTATAGTAGAGAACAGAGGGAAACCTAAAAATAAAAACTGCTCTTGTAAACGAACGCTTCAACCTACAAGAGTAAAATTGTGTGAGCCAAGTGGGATTTGTGTACTTGTAATTACCACCAAGTATCATCAAGATTGGGTGAAAAAATATTTGCTGGTATTTCGGAAACCCGTAATTTTTTGGGAGGTTGGCAAACCCTTTCAATGAAAATGCTTATCCTCAGTCTCTGCTTAGGGCTACTTGAAGAGGAAACAAATCCTAGAGACAAAACTGAGAACTCCTTTATTTTGTCAAGTTTCAAAGAGCTACTACAATTCATGTTGGATTTAGAGTTCCAAATTCATCTATCTATATAGGAGAGAACAGAGGGAAACCTAAATATAAAAACTGCTACTGTGGACGAACGCTTCAACCTAGAAGAACAAAATTTGGTGAGCCAAGTGGGATTTTTGTACTGATCATTACCACCAAGTACCTTCAAGATTGGGTGAAAAAATGTTTGCTGGTATTTTAGAAACTCCTAATTTCTTAGAAGCTTGGCAATCCCTCTCAATGAAAGTGCTTTTCCACAGTCTGTGCCTTGGGCTACTTGAAGAAGAAACAAACCATAGAGAGAAAACTGAGAACTCCTTTATTTTGTCAAGTTTCAAAGAGCTACTACAAACCATGTTGGATTTAGATTTCCAAATTCATCTATGTATATAGGAGAGAACAGAGGGAAACCTAAAAATATAAACTGATACTGTAAACGAACGCTTCAAATTTGAAAAACAAAATTTGGTGAGCCAAGTGGGATTTGTGTACTTGTCATTACCACCACGTATCATCAAGATTGGTTGAAAAAATATTTGCTGGTATTTCGGAAACTCGAAATTTCTTGGAAGCTTGGCAACCCCTTTCAATGAAAGTGCTTTTCCACAGTCTCTGATTAGGGCTACTTTAAGAGGAAACAAACCATAGAGACAAAACTGAGACCTCTTTTTTTGTCAAGTTTCTAAGAGCTACTACAAACCATGTTGGATTTAGAGTTCCATATTCTCTATCTATATAGGAGAGAACAGAGGGAAACCTAATTATAAAAACTGCTACTGTAGACGAACGCCACAACCTAGAAGAACACAATTTGGTGAGCCAAGTGGGATTTGTGTACTGATCATTACCACCAAGTATCATCAAGATTGGGTGAAAAAATAGTTGATGCTATTTCGGAAACTCGTTATTTCTTAGAAGCTTGGCAACCCCTCACAATGAAAATGCTTTTCCACATTCTGTGTCTAGGGCTACTTGAAGAGGTAACAAACCATAGAGACAAAACTGAGATCTCCTTTATTTTGTCATGTTTCAAAGAGCTACTACAAACCATGTTGTATTTAGAGTTCCAAATTCATCTATCTATATAGGAGAGAACAGAGGGAAACCTAAAAATATAAACTGCTACTGTAGACTAACGCTTCAACCTAGAACAACAAAATTTGGTGAGTCAAGTGGGATTTGTGTACCGATCATTACCACCAAGTATCATCAAGATTGGGTGAAAAAATATTTGCTGGTATTTCGGAAACTCGTTAATTCTTGGAAGCTTGGCAACCCCTTTCAATGAATGTGCTTTTCCACAGTCTCTGCTGAGGGCTACTTGAAGAGGAAACAAACCATAGAGACAATACTGAGAACGACTTTATTTTGTCAAATTTCAAAGAGGTACTACAAACCATGTTGGATTGATAGTTCCAAATTCATCTATCTATATAGGAGAGAACAAAGTGAAACCTAAAAATAAAAACTGCTACTGTAAACGAACGCTTCAACCTAGAAGAACAAAATTTGGTGAGCCAAGTGGGATTTGGTACTTGTCATTACCAACACGTATCATCAAGATTGGGTGAAATAGTATTTGCTGGTATTTCGGAAACTCGTAATTTCTTGGAAGCTTGGCAACTCCTTTCAATGAAAGTGCTTTTCCACAGTCTCTGCTTTGGGCTACTTGAAGAGAAAACAAATCATAGAGACAAAACTGGAAACTACTTTTTTTTGTCAAGATTCAAAGAGCTACTACAAACCATGTTGGATTTAGAGTTCCAAATTCATCTATCTATATAAGAGAGAACAGTGAAACGTAAATAAAAAAACTGCTACTGTAGACGAACGCTTCAACCTTGAAGAACAAAATTTGGTGAGAATAGTGGGATTTATGTACTGATCCTTCCCACGAAGTATCATCAAGATTGGGTGAAAAAAATATTTGCTGGTATTACGGAAACTCGTTATTTCTTAGAAGCTTGGGAAACCCTCTCAATGAGAGTGCTTTTCCACATTCTGTGCCTAGGGCTATTTGAAGAGGAATCAAACCATAGAGACAAAACTGAGAACTATTTTTTTTGTCAAGTTTCAAAGAACTACTACAAACCATGTTAGATTTAGAGTTCCAAATTCATCTATCTATATAGGAGAGAACAGAGGGAAACCTAAATATAAAAACTGCTACTGTAAACGAACGCTTCAACCTAGAAGAGCAAAATTTGGTGAGCCAAGTGGGATTTCTGTACTTGTCATTACCACCAAGTATCATCAAGATTGGGTGAAAAAATATTTGCTGGTATTTCGGAAACCCGTAATTTCTTGGGAGTTTGGCAAACCCTTTCAATGAAAGTGCTTTTCCACAGTCTCTGCTTAGGGCTACTTGAAGAGGAAACAAATCATAGAGACAAAACTGAGAACTCCTTTATTTTCTCAAGTTTTAAAGAGCTACTACAAACCATGTTGGATTTAGAGTTCCAAATTCATCTATCTATATAGGAGAGAACAGAGGGAAACCTAAAATTATAAACTGCTACTGTAAACGAACGCTTCAACCTAGAAGAACAAAATTTGGTGAGTCAAGTGGGATTTGTGTACCGATCATTACCACCAAGTATCATCAAGATTGGGTAAAAAAATATTTGCTGGTATTTCGGAAACTCGTTATTTCTTAGAAGCTTGGCAACCCCTTTCAATGGAAGTGCTTTTCTACAGTTTGTGCCTAGGGCAACTTGAAGAGGAAACAAACCATAGGGACAAAACTGAGAACTCCATTATTTTGTCAAGTTTCAAAGAGCTACTACAAACCATGTTGGATTTAGAGTTCCAAATTCATCTATCTATATGGGAGAGAACAGAGGGAAACCTAAAAATAAAAACTGCTACTGTAAACGAACGCTTCAACTTAGAAGAGCACAATTTGGTGAGCCAAGTGGCATTTGTGTACTGATCATTACCACCACGTATCATCCAGATTGGGTGAAAAAATATTTGCTCGTATTTCGAAAACTCGTTATTTCTTAGAAGCTTGGCAACCCCTCTCAATGAAAGTGCTTTTTCACAGTGTGTGCATAGTGTACTTGAAGAGGAAACAATCCATAGAGACAAAACTGAGAACTCCTTCATTTGTCAAGTTTCATAGCTACTACAAACCATGTTGGATTTAGAGTTCCAAATTCATCTATCTATATAAGAGAGAACAGAGTGAAACCTAAAAATAAAAACTGCTACTGTAAACGAACGCTTCAACCTAGAAGAACAAAATTGGGTGAGCTAAGTGGGATTTGTCTACTTGTTATTAACACCAAGTATCATCAAGATTGGGTGAAAAACTGTTTGCTGGTATTTCGGAAACTCCTAATATCTTGGAAGCTTGGCAACCCCTTTCAATGAAAGTGCTTTTCCCCAGTCTGTGGCTAGGGCCATTTGAAGAGGAAACAAACCATAGAGAAAAAACTGAGAACTCCTTTATTTTGTCAAGTTTCAAAGAGCTACTACAAACCATGTTGGATTTAGAGTTCCAAATTCATCTATCTATATGGGAGAGAACAGAGTGAAACCTAAAAATAAAAACTGTTACTGTAAACGAACGCTTCAACCTAGAAGAACACAATTTGGTGAGCCAAGTGGCATCTGTGTACTGATCAATACCACCACGTATCATCAAGATTGGGTGAAAAAATATTTGCTGGTATTTCGGAAACTCGTTATTTCTTAGAAGCTTGGCAACCCCTCTCAATGAATGTGCTTTTCCCCAGTCTGTGCCTAGGGCTACTTGAAGAGGAAACAAATCATAGAGACAAAACTGAGAACTCCTTTATTTTTTCAAGTTTCAAAGAGCTACTACAAACTATGTTGTATTTAGAGTTCCAAATTCATCTATCTATATAGGAGAGAACAGAGGGACACCTAAAAATATGAACTGCCTCTGTAAACGAACGGTTCAACCTAGAAGAACCAAATTTGGTGATCAAGTGGGATTTGTGTATTGATCATTATCACCAGTATCATCAAGATTGGGTGAAAAACTGTTTGCTGGTATTTCGGAAACTCCTAATTTCTTGGAAGCTTGGCAACCCCTTTCAATGAAAGTGCTTTTCCACAGTCTCTGCTTAGGCATACTTGAGGAGGAAACAAATCATAGAGACAAAACTGAGAACATTTTTATTTTGTCAAGTTTCAAAGAGCTACTACAAACCATGTTGGGTTTAGAGTTCCAAATTCATATATCTATATAGGAGAGAACAGAGGGAAACCTAAAAATAAAAACTGCTCTTGTAATCGAACGCTTCAACCTAGAAGAGCAAAATTTGGTGAGCCAAGTGGGATTTGTGTACTTGTAATTACCACCAAGTATCATCAAGATTGGGTGAAAAAATATTTGCTGGTATTTCGGAAACTCGTAATTTTTTTTGAGCTTGGCAAACCCTTTCAATGAAAGTGCTTTTCCACAGTCTCTGCTTAGGGCTACTTGAAGAGGAAACAAATCATAGAGACAAAACTGAGAACTCCTTTATTTTGTCAAGTTTCAAAGAGCTACTAGAAACCATGTTGGATTTAGTGTTCCAAATTCATCTATCTATATAGGAGAGAACAGAGGGAAACCTAAAATATAAACTGCTACTGTAAACGAACGCTTCAACCTAGAAGAACAAAATTTGGTGAGCCAAGTGGTATTTGTGTACTTGTCATTACCACCAAGTATCATCAAGATTGGGTGAAAAAATATTTGCTGGTATTTCGAAAACTCGTTATTTCTTAGAAACCTGGCAACCCCTCTCAATGAAAGTGATTTTCCACAGTCTATGACTAGGGCTTATTGAAGAGGAAACAAAACATAGAGACAAAACTGAGTACTTCTTCATTTTGTCAAGTTTCAAAGAGCTACTACAATCCATGTTGGATTTAGAGTTCCAAATTCATATATCTATATAAAAAAGATCAGAGTGAAACCTAAAAATAAAAACTGCTACTGTAATCGAACGCTTCAACCTAGAAGAACACAATTTGGTGAGCCAAGTGGGATTTGTGTACTGATCATTACCACCACGTATCATCAAGATTGGGTGAAAAAATATTTGCTGGTATTTCGGAAACTCGTAATTTCTTGCAAGCTTGGCTTGTCCGCAGTATCTGCTTAGGGCTATTTGAAGAGGAAAAAACCAAAGAGACAAAACTGAGAACATTTTATTTTGTCAAGTTTCAAAGAGCTACTACAAACCATGTTGGATTTAGAGTTCCTAATTCATCTATCTTATCGTAGAGAACAGAGGGAAACCTAAAAATAAAAACTGCTCTTGTAAACGAACGCTTCAACCTACAAGAGCAAAATTGTGTGAGCCAAGTGGGATTTGTGTACTTGTAATTACCACCAAGTATCATCAAGATTGGGTGAAAAAATATTTGCTGTTATTTCGAAACCCGTAATTTTTTGGGAGGTTGGCAAACCCTTTCAATGAAAATGCTTATCCTCAGTCTCTGCTTAGGGCTACTTGAAGAGGAAACAAATCCTAGAGACAAAACTGAGAACTCCTTTATTTTTTCAAGTTTCAAAGAGCTACTACAATTCATGTTGGATTTAGAGTTCCAAATTCATCTATATATATAGGAGAGAACAGAGGGAAACCTAAATATAAAAACTGCTACTGTGGACGAACGCTTCAACCTAGAAGAACAAAATTTGGTGAGCCAAGTGGGATTTTTGTACTGATCATTACCACCAAGTACCTTCAAGATTGGGTGAAAAAATGTTTGCTGGTATTTTAGAAACTCCTAATTTCTTAGAAGCTTGGCAATCCCTCTCAATGAAAGTGCTTTTCCACAGTCTGTGCCTTGGGCTACTTGAAGAAGAAACAAACCATAGAGAGAAAACTGAGAACTCCTTTATTTTGTCAAGTTTCAAAGAGCTACTACAAACCATGTTGGATTTAGATTTCCAAATTCATCTATGTATATAGGAGAGAACAGAGGGAAACCTAAAAATATAAACTGATACTGTAAACGAACGCTTCAAATTTGAAAAACAAAATTTGGTGAGCCAAGTGGGATTTGTGTACTTGTCATTACCACCACGTATCATCAAGATTGGTTGAAAAAATATTTGCTGGTATTTCGGAAACTCGAAATTTCTTGGAAGCTTGGCAACCCCTTTCAATGAAAGTGCTTTTCCACAGTCTCTGCTTAGGGCTACTTTAAGAGGAAACAAACCATAGAGACAAAACTGAGACCTCTTTTTTTTGTCAAGTTTCTAAGAGCTACTACAAACCATGTTGGATTTAGAGTTCCATATTCTCTATCTATATAGGAGAGAACAGAGGGAAACCTAATTATAAAAACTGCTACTGTAGACGAACGCTACAACCTAGAAGAACACAATTTGGTGAGCCAAGTGGGATTTGTGTACTTGTCATTACCACCAAGTATCATCAAGATTGGGTGAAACAGTATTTGCTGGTATTTCGGAAACTCGTAATTTGTTGGATTCTTGGCAACTCCTTTCAATGAAAGTGCTTTTCCACAGTCTCTGCTTAGGGCTACTTGAAGAGAAAACAAATCATAGAGACAAAACTGAGAACTACTTTTTATTGTCGAGTTTCAAAGAGCTACTACAAACCATGTTGGATTTAGAGTTCCAAATTAATCTATCTATATAGGAGAGAACAGAGGGAAACCTAAAAATATAACTGCTACTGTAAACTAACGCTTCAACCTAGAAGAACAAAATTTGGTGAATCAAGTGCGATTTCTGTATCGATCATTACCACCACGTATCATCAAGATTGCGTGAAAAAATATTTGCTGGTATTTCGGAAACTCGTTAATTCTTAGAATCTAGGCAACCCCTCTCAATGAAAGTGCTTTTCCACAGTCTGTGCCTAGTGCTACTTGAAGAAGAAACAATGCATAAAGACAAAACTGAGAACTCCTTTATTTTGTCAAGTTTCAAAGAGCTACTACAATCCATGTTGGATTTAAAGTTCCAAATTCATCTATCTATATAGGAGAGAACAGAGTGAAACCTAAAAATAAAAACTGCTACTGTAAACGAACGCTTAAACTAGAAGAACAAAATTTGGTGAGCCATGTGGGATCTGTGTACTTCTCATTACCACCAAGCATCATCAAGATTGGGTGAAAAAATATTTGCTGGTATTTCGGAAACCCGTAATTTCTTGGAAGCTTGGCAACCCCTTTCAATGAAAGTGCTTTTCCACAATCTCTGCCTGGGCTACTTGAAGAGGAAACAAATCATAGAGACAAAATTGAGAACTCCTTTATTTTGTCAAGTTTCAAAGAGCTACTACAACCATGTTGGATTTACAGTTCCAAATTCATCTATCTATATAGGAGAGAACAGAGGGAAACCTAAAAATATAAACTGCTACTGTAGACTAACGCTTCAACCTAGAAGAACAAAATTTGGTGAGTCAAGTGGGATTTGTGTACCGATCATTACCACCAAGTATCATCAAGATTGGGTGAAAAAATATTTGCTGGTATTTCGGAAACTCGTTAATTCTTGGAAGCTTGGCAACCCCTTTCAATGAATGTGCTTTTCCACAGTCTCTGCTGAGGGCTACTTGAAGAGGAAACAAACCATAGAGACAATACTGAGAACGACTTTATTTTGTCAAATTTCAAAGAGGTACTACAAACCATGTTGGATTTAGAGTTCCAAATTCATCTATCTATATAGGAGAGAACAGAATGAAACCTAAAAATAAAAACTGCTACTGTAAACGAACGCTTCAACCTAGAAGAACAAAATTTGGTGAGCCAAGTGGGATTTGTGTACTGATCATTACCACCAAGTATCATCAAGATTGGGTGAAAAAATATTTGCTGGTATTTCGGAAACTCGTTATTTCTTAGAAGCTTGGCAACCCCTTTCAATGAAAGTTCTGTTATACACTTTGTGCCTAGGACTACTTGAAGAGGAAACAAACCATAGAGACAAAACTGAGAACTCTTTTATTTGGTCAAGTTTCAAAAAGCTACTACAAACCATATTGGATTTAGAGTTCCAAATTCATCTATCTATATGGGAGAGAACAGAGTGAAACCTAAAAATAAAAACTGCTACTGTAAACGAACGCTTCAAAATAGAAGAACACAATTTGCTGAGCCAAGTGGCATTTGTGTACTGATCATTACCACCGCGTAACATCAATATTGGGTGAAAAAATATTTGCTGGTGTTTCGGAAACTCGTTATTTCTTAGAAGCTTGGCAAACCCTCTCAATGAATGTGCTTTTCCCCAGTCTGTGCCTAGGGCTATTTGAAAAGGAAACAAACCATAGAGACAAAAGTTAGAGCTTTTTTATTTTGTCAAGTTTCAAAGATCTACTACAAACCATGTTTGATTTAGAGTTCCAAATTCATCTATCTTTATAGGAGAGAACAGAGGGAAACCTAAAAATAAAAACTGCTACTGTAAACGAACGCTTCAACCTAGAAGAGCAAAATTTTGTGAGCCAAGTGGGATTTGTGTACTTGTCATTACCACCAAGTATCATCAAGATTGGGTGAAAAAATATTTGCTGGTATTTCGGAAACCCGTAATTTTTTGGGAGCTTGGCAAACCCTTTCAATGAAAATGCTTATCCACAGTCTCTGCCTAGGGCTACTTGAAGAGGAAACAAAACATAGAGACAAAACTGAAAACTCCTTTATTTTGTCAAGTTTCAAAGAGCTACTACAAACCATGTTGGATTTATTTTCCAAATTCATCTATCTTTATAAGAGAGAACAGAGTGAAACCTAAATATAAAAACTGCTACTGTAGACGAACGCTTAAACCTAGAAGAACAAAATTTGTTGAGCCAAGTGCGATTTGTGGACTTATCATTATCACCAAGTATCATCAAGATTGAGTGAAAAAATATTTGCTGGTGTTTCGGAAACTCATTATTTCGTAGAAGCTTGGCAACCCCTCGCAATGAAAGTGCTTTTCCACAGTCTGTGCATATGGCTACTTGAAGAGGAAACAAACCTTAGAGATAAAACTGAGAACTCCTTTATTGTCTCAAGTTACAAACAGATACTACAAACCATGTTGGATTTAGTCTTCCAAATTATCTATCTATATAAGAGAGAACAGAGTGAAACCTAAATATAAAAACTGCTACTGTAGACGAACTCTTAAACCTAGAAAAACAAAATTTGGTGGCAAAGTGGGATTTGTGTACTGATCATTACCACCAAGTATCATCAAGATTGGGTGAAGAAATATTTGCTGGTATTTCAGAAACTCGTTATTTCTTGGAAGCTTGGCAACCCCTTTCTATGAAAGTGCATTTCCACAGTCTGTGCCTAGGGCTACGTGAAGTGGAAACAAACGATAGGGACAATACTGAGAACTCCTGTATTGTGTCAAGTTTCAAAGAGCTACTACAAAGCATGTTGGATTTAGAGTTATAAATTCATCTATCTATATAAGAGAGAACAGAGTGAAACATAAATGTAAAAACTGCTACTGTAGACGAACGCTTAAACCTAGAAGAACAAAATTTGTTGAGCCAAGTGCGATTTGTGGACTGATCATTACCACCAAGTATCACCAAGATTGGGTAAAAAAATATTTCCTGGCATTTCGAAAACTCTTTATTTCTTAGAAGCTTGGCAACCCCTCTCAATGAAAGTGCTTTTCCACAGTCTGTGCCTAGGGCTACTTGAAGAGGAAACAAACCATAGAGACAAAACTGAGAACTCCTTTATTTTGTCAAGTTTCAAAGAGCTACTACAAACCATGTTGGATTTAGAGTTCCAAATTCATCTATCTGTATAGGAGAGAATAGAGGGAAACCTTAAAATATAAACTGCTACTGTAAACGAACGCTTCAACCTAGAAGAACAAAATTTGGTGAGCCAAGTGGGAATTGTGTACTTCTCATTACCACCAAGTATCATCAAGATTGGGTGAAAAAATATTTGCTGGTATTTCGGAAACTCGTTATTTCTTAGAAGCTTGGCAACCCCTTTCAATGAAAGTGCTTTTCCACAGTCTCTGCTTAGGGCTACTTGAAGAGGAAACAAATCGTAGAGACAAAACTGAGAACTGCTTTATTTTGTCAAGTTTCAAAGAGCTACTACAAACCATGTTGGATTTAGAGTTCCAAATTCATCTATCTATATAGGAGAGAACAGAGGGTAACCTAAATATAAAAACTGCTACTGTAGACGAACGCTTCAACTTAGAAGAACGAAATTTGGTGAGCCAAGTGGGATTTTTGTACTGATCATTACCACCAAGTATCATCAACATTGGGTGAAAAAATATTTGCAGGTATTTTGGAAACTCGTAATTTCTTGGAAGCTTGGCAACCCCTTTTAGTGAAAGTGCTTTTCCCACAGTTTCAGCTTAGGGCTACTTGAAGAGGAAGCAAACCATAGAGACAAAACTGAGACCTCTTTTTTTTTGTCAAGTATCTAAGAGCTACTACAAACCATGTTGGATTTAGAGTTCCATATTCATCTATCTATATAGGAGAGAACAGAGGGAAACCTAAATATAAAAACTGCTACTGTAGACGAACGCTTCAAACTAGAAGAACATAATTTGGTGAGCCAAGTGGGATTTGTGTACTTGTCATTACCACCACGTATCATCAAGATTGGGTGTAAAAATATTTGCTGGTATTTCAGAGACTCGCAATTTTTTGGAAGCTTGGCAACCCCTTTCAATGAAAGTGCTTTTCCACAGTCTCTGCTTAGGGCTACTTGAAGACTATACAAACCATAGAGACATAACTGAGAACTACTTTGTATTGTCAAGTTTCAAAGAGCTAATACAAACTATGTTGGATTTAGAGTTCCAAATTCATCTATCTATATAGGAGAGAACAGAGGGAAACCTAAAAATAAAAACTGCTCTTGTAAACGAACGCATCAACCTAGAAGAGCAAAATTTGGTGAGCCAAGTGGGATTTGTGTATTTGTAATTACCACCAAGTATCATCAAGATTGGGTGAAAAAACATTTGCTGGTATTTCGGAAACCCGTAATTTTTTGGGAGCTTGACAAACCCTTTCAATGAAAGTGCTTTTCCCCAGTTTCTCCTTAGGGCTACTTGATTAGGAAACAAATCATAGAGAAAAAACTGAGAACTCCTTTATTCTGTCAAGTTTCAAAGAGCTACTACAATTCATGTTGGATTTAGAGTTCCAAATTCATCTATCAATATAGGAGAGAACAGAGGGAAACCTAAATATAAAAACTGCTACTGTGGACGAACGCTTCAACCTAGAAGAACAAAATTTGGTGAGCCAAGTGGGATTTTTGTACTGATCATTACCACCAAGTACCTTCAAGATTGGGTGAAAAAATGTTTGCTGGTATTTTAGAAACTCCTTATTTCTGAGAAGCTTTGCAATCCCTCTCAATGAAAGTGCTTTTCCACCGTCTGTGCCTTGGGCTATTGAAGAAGAAACAAACCATAGAGAGAAAACTGACTACTCCTTTATTTTGTCAAGTTTCAAAGAGCTACTACAAACCATGTTGGGTTTAGAGTTCCAAATTCATCTATCTATATAGGAGAGAACAGAGGGAAACCTAAAAATAAAAACTGCTCTTGTAATCGAACGCTTCAACCTAGAAGAGCAAAATTTGGTGAGCCAAGTGGGATTTGTGTACTTGTAATTACCACCAAGTATCATGAAGATTGGGTGAAAAAATATTTGCTGGTATTTCGGAAACTCGTAATTTTTTTTGAGCTTGGCAAACCATTTCAATGAAAGTGCTTTTCCACAGTCTCTGCTTAGGGCTACTTGAAGAGGAAACAAATCATAGAGACAAAACTGAGAACTCCTTTATTTTGTCAAGTTTCAAAGAGCTACTAGAAACCTTGTTGGATTTAGAGTTCCAAATTCATCTATCTATATAGGAGAGAACAGAGGGAAAGCTAAAATATAAACTGCTACTGTAAACGAACGCTTCAACCTAGAAGAACAAAATTTGGTGAGCCAAGTGGGATTTGTGTACTGATCATTACCACCAAGTATCATCAAGATTGGGTGAAAAAATAGTTGATGCTATTTCGGAAACTCGTTATTTCTTAGAAGCTTGGCAACCCCTCACAATGAAAATGCTTTTCCACATTCTGTGTCTAGGGCTACTTGAAGAGGTAACAAACCATAGAGACAAAACTGAGATCTCCTTTATTTTGTCATGTTTCAAAGAGCTACTACAAACCATGTTGTATTTAGAGTTCCAAATTCATCTATCTATATAGGAGAGAACAGAGGGAAACCTAAAAATATAAACTGCTACTGTAGACTAACGCTTCAACCTAGAACAACAAAATTTGGTGAGTCAAGTGGAATTTGTGTACCGATCATTACCACCAAGTATCATCAAGATTGGGTGAAAAAATATTTGCTGGTATTTCGGAAACTCGTTAATTCCTTTAAGCTTGGCAACCTTTTTCAATGAATGTGCTTTTGCACAGTCTCTGCTGAGGGCTACTTGAAGAGGAAACAAACCATAGAGACAATACTGAGAACGACTTTATTTTGTCAAATTTCAAAGAGGTACTACAAACCATGTTGGATTGATAGTTCCAAATTCATCTATCTATATAGGGGAGAACAAAGTGAAACCTAAAAATAAAAACTGCTACTGTAAACGAACGCTTCAACCTAGAAGAACAAAATTTGGTGAGCCAAGTGGGATTTGGAACTTGTCATTACCAACACGTATCATCAAGATTGGGTGAAATAGTATTTGCTGGTATTTCGGAAACTCGTAATTTCTTGGAAGCTTGGCAACTCCTTTCAATGAAAGAGCTTTTCCACAGTCTCTGCTTTGGGCTACTTGAAGAGAAAACAAATCATAGAGACAAAACTGGAAACTACTTTTTTTTGTCAAGATTCAAAGAGCTACTACAAACCATGTTGGATTTAGAGTTCCAAATTCATCTATCTATATAAGAGAGAACAGTGAAACGTAAATAAAAAAACTGCTACTGTAGACGAACGCTTCAACCTTGAAGAACAAAATTTGGTGAGAATAGTGGGATTTATGTACTGATCCTTCCCACGAAGTATCATCAAGATTGGGTGAAAAAAATATTTGCTGGTATTACGGAAACTCGTTATTTCTTAGAAGCTTGGGAAACCCTCTCAATGAGAGTGCTTTTTCACAGTCTGTGCCTAGGGCTACTTGAAGAGGAAACAAACCATAGAGACAAAACTGAGAACTCCTTTATTTTATGAAGTTTCAAAGAGGTACAACAAACCATGTTGAATTTAGAGTTCCAAATTCATCTATCATTATAGGAGAGAACTGAGAGAAACCTAAGAATAAAAACTGCTACTGTAAACGAACACTTCAAACTAGAAGAACAAAATTTGGTGAGCCAAGTGGGATTTGTGTACTTGTCTTTACCACCAAGTATCATCAAGAATGGGTTAAAAAATATTTGCTGGTATTTCGGAAACTCGTTAATTCTTAGAAGCATGGCAACCCCTTTCAATGAACGTGTTCTTCCACAGTTTGTGCCTAGGGCTACTGGAATAGGAAACAAACCATAGAGACAAAACAGAGAACTCCTTAATTTTGTCAAGTTTCAAAGTGCTACTACAAACCATGTTGGATTTAGAATTCCAATTTCATCTATCTATATAGGAGAGAACAGAGTGAAACATAAAAATAAAAACTGCTACTGTAAACGAACGCTTCAACCTAGAAGAACAAATTTTGGTGAGCCAAGTGTGATTTGTGTACTTGTCATTACCACCACGTATAATCAAGATTTTGTGAAACAGTATTTGCTGGTATTTCAGAAAATCGTAATTTCTTGGAAGCTTGGCAACTCCTTTCAATGAAAGTGCTTTTCCACAGTCTCTGCTTAGGGCTACTTGAAGAGAAAACAAATCATAGAGACAAAACTGGCAACTACTTTTTTTTGTCAAGTTTCAACGTGCTACTACAAACCATGCTGGATTTAGAGTTCCAATTTCAGCTATCTATATATGAGAGAACAGAGGGAAACCTAAAAGTATAAACTGCTACTGTAAAGGAACACTTCAACCTAGAACAACACAATTCGGTGAGCTAATTGGGATTTGTGTTCTGATCATTACCACCACGTATCCTCTAGATTGGGTGAAAAAATATTTGCTGTTATTTTGACAACTCATTATTTCTTAGAAGCTTGGCAACCCCTCTCAATGAAAGTGCTTTTCCACAGTCTGGGCCTAGGGCTACTTGTCGAAGAAACAAAACATAGAGACAAAGCTGAGAACTATTTTATTTTTTCAAGTTTCAAAAAGCTACTACAAACCATGTTGGATTTAAAGTTCCAAATTCATCTATCTATATAAGAGAGAACAGAGTGAAACGTAAATATAAAAACTGCTACTGTAGACGAACGATTCAACCTAGAAGAACAAAATTTGGTGAGCCAAGTGGGATTTGTGTACTTGTCATTACCACCAAGTATCATCACGATTGGTTGAAAAATTATTTGCTGGTATTTCGGAAACTCGTTATTTCTTAGAAGCTTGGCAACCCCTTTCAATGAATGTGCTCTTCCACAGTTTGAGCCTAGGGCTACTTGAAGAGGAAACAAACCATAGAGACAAAACTGAGAACTCCTTTATTTTATGAAGTTTCAAAGAGGTACAACAAACCATGTTGAATTTAGAGTTCCAAATTCATCTATCATTATAGGAGAGAACTGAGAGAAACCTAAGAATAAAAACTGCTACTGTAAACGACCGCTTCAAACTAGAAGAACTAAATTTGGTGAGCCAAGTGGGATTTGTGTACTTGTCATTACCACCAAGTGTCATCACGATTTGTTGAAAAATTATTTGCTGGTATTTCGGAAACTCGTTATTTCTTAGAAGCTTGGCAACCCCTTTCAATGAACGTGCTCTTCCACAGTTTGAGCCTAGGGCTACTTGAAGAGGAAACAAACCATAGAGACAAAACTGAGAACTACTTTATTTTGTCAAGTTTCAAAGAGCTACTACAAACCATGTTGGATTTAGAGTTCCAAATTCATCTATCTATATAGGAGAGAACAGAGTGAAACCTAAAAATAAAAACTGCTACTGTAAACGAACGCTTCAACCTAGAAGAACACAATTTGGTGAGCCAAGTGGGATTTGTGTACTGATCATTACCACCACGTATCATCAAGATTGCGTGAAAAAATATTTGCTGGTATTTCGGAAACTCGTTATTTCTTAGAAGCTTGGCAACCCCTCTCAATGAAAGTGCTTTTCCACACTCTGTGCCTAGTGCTACTTGAAGAGGAAACAATGTATAAAGACAAAACAGAGAACGCCTTTATTTTCTCAAGTTTCAAAGAGCTACTACAAACCATGTTGTATTTAGAGTTCCAAATTCATCTATCTATATAGGAGAGAACAGAGGGACACCTAAAAATATAAACTGCTACTGTAAACGAACGCTTCAACCTAGAAGAACCAAATTTGGTGAGTCAAGTGGGATTTGTGTACTGATCATTACCATCAGTATCATAAAGATTGGGTGAAAAAATATTTGCTGATATTTTGGAAACTCGTTATTTCTTAGAAGCTTGGCAACAACTCTCAATGAAAGTGCTTTTCCACAGTCTGTGCCTAGGTCTACTTGAAGAGGAAAAAAACCATAGAGACAAAACTGAGAACTCATTTTTTTTGTCAAGTTTCAGAGAAATACTACAAACTTTGTTGATTTTAGAGTTCCAAATTCATCTATCTATATAGGAGAGAACAGAGGGAAACCTAAAAATAAAAATTGCCACTGTAAATGAACGCTTCAACCTAGAAGAACAAAATTTGGTGAGCCAAGTGGGACTTTTGTACTTGTCATTACCACGAAGTATCATCAAGATTGGGTGAAAAAATATTTGCTGGTATTTCGGAAACTCGTTATTTCTTAGAAGATTGGCAACCCCTTTCTATGAAAGTGCATTTCCACAGTCTGTGCCTAGGGCTACGTGAAGTGGAAACAAACGATAGGGACAATACTGAGAACTCCTGTATTGTGTCAAGTTTCAAAGAGCTACTACAAAGCATGTTGGATTTAGAGTTATAAATTCATCTATCTATATAAGAGAGAACAGAGTGAAACATAAATATAAAAACTGCTACTGTAGACGAACGCTTAAACCTAGAAGAACAAAATTTGTTGAGCCAAGTGCGATTTGTGGACTGATAATTACCACCAAGTATCACCAAGATTGGGTAAAAAAATATTTCCTGGCATTTCGAAAACTCGTTATTTCTTAGAAGCTTGGCAACCCCTCTGAATGAAAGTGCTTTTCCACAGTCTGTGCCTAGGGCTACTTGAAGAGGAAACAAACCATAGAGACAAAACTGAGATCTCCTTTATTTTGTCATGTTTCAAAGAGCTACTACAAACCATGTTGTATTTAGAGTTCCAAATTCATCTATCTATATAGGAGAGAACAGAGGGAAACCTAAAAATATAAACTGCTACTGTAGACTAACGCTTCAACCTAGAACAACAAAATTTGGTGAGTCAAGTGGGATTTGTGTACCGATCATTACCACCAAGTATCATCAAGATTGGGTGAAAAAATATTTGCTGGTATTTCGGAAACTCGTTAATTCCTGGAAGCTTGGCAACCCCTTTCAATGAATGTGCTTTTCCACAGTCTCTGCTGAGGGCTACTTGAAGCGGAAACAAACCATAGAGACAATACTGAGAACGACTTTATTTTGTCAAATTTCAAAGAGGTACTACAAACCATGTTGGATTGATAGTTCCAAATTCATCTATCTATATAGGAGAGAACAAAGTGAAACCTAAAAATAAAAACTGCTACTGTAAACGAACGCTTCAACCTAGAAGAACAAAATTTGGTGAGCCAAGTGGGATTTGGTACTTGTCATTACCAACACGTATCATCAAGATTGGGTGAAATAGTATTTGCTGGTATTTCGGAAACTCGTAATTTCTTGGAAGCTTGGCAACTCCTTTCAATGAAAGTGCTTTTCCACAGTCTCTGCTTTGGGCTACTTGAAGAGAAAACAAATCATAGAGACAAAACTGGAAACTACTTTTTTTTGTCAAGATTCAAAGAGCTACTACAAACCATGTTGGATTTAGAGTTCCAAATTCATCTATCTATATAAGAGAGAACAGTGAAACGTAAATAAAAAAACTGCTACTGTAGACGAACGCTTCAACCTTGAAGAACAAAATTTGGTGAGAATAGTGGGATTTATGTACTGATCCTTCCCACGAAGTATCATCAAGATTGGGTGAAAAAAATATTTGCTGGTATTACGGAAACTCGTTATTTCTTAGAAGCTTGGGAAACCCTCTCAATGAGAGTGCTTTTTCACAGTCTGTGCCTAGGGCTACTTGAAGAGGAAACAAACCATAGAGACAAAACTGAGAACTCCTTTATTTTATGAAGTTTCAAAGAGGTACAACAAACCATGTTGAATTTAGAGTTCCAAATTCATCTATCATTATAGGAGAGAACTGAGAGAAACCTAAGGATAAAAACTGCTACTCTAAACGAACGCTTCAAACTAGAAGAACAAAATTTGGTGAGCCAAGTGGGATTTGTGTACTTGTCTTTACCACCAAGTATCATCAAGAATGGGTGAAAAAATATTTGCTGGTATTTCGGAAACTCGTTAATTCTTAGAAGCATGGCATCCCCTTTCAATGAACGTGTTCTTCCACAGTTTGTGCCTAGGGCTACTGGAATAGGAAACAAACCATAGAGACAAAACAGAGAACTCCTTAATTTTGTCAAGTTTCAAAGTGCTACTACAAACCATGTTGGATTTAGAATTCCAATTTCATCTATCTATATAGGAGAGAACAGAGTGAAACATAAAAATAAAAACTGCTACTGTAAACGAACGCTTCAACCTAGAAGAACAAATTTTGGTGAGCCAAGTGTGATTTGTGTACTTGTCATTACCACCACGTATAATCAAGATTTTGTGAAACAGTATTTGCTGGTATTTCAGAAAATCGTAATTTCTTGGAAGCTTGGCAACTCCTTTCAATGAAAGTGCTTTTCCACAGTCTCTGCTTAGGGCTACTTGAAGAGAAAACAAATCATAGAGACAAAACTGGCAACTACTTTTTTTTGTCAAGTTTCAACGTGCTACTACAAACCATGCTGGATTTAGAGTTCCAATTTCAGCTATCTATATATGAGAGAACAGAGGGAAACCTAAAAGTATAAACTGCTACTGTAAAGGAACACTTCAACCTAGAACAACACAATTCGGTGAGCTAATTGGGATTTGTGTTCTGATCATTACCACCACGTATCCTCTAGATTGGGTGAAAAAATATTTGCTGTTATTTTGACAACTCATTATTTCTTAGAAGCTTGGCAACCCCTCTCAATGAAAGTGCTTTTCCACAGTCTGGGCCTAGGGCTACTTGTCGAAGAAACAAAACATAGAGACAAAGCTGAGAACTATTTTATTTTTTCAAGTTTCAAAAAGCTACTACAAACCATGTTGGATTTAAAGTTCCAAATTCATCTATCTATATAAGAGAGAACAGAGTGAAACGTAAATATAAAACTGCTACTGTAGACGAACGATTCAACCTAGAAGAACAAAATTTGGTGAGCCAAGTGGGATTTGTGTACTTGTCATTACCACCAAGTATCATCACGATTGGTTGAAAAATTATTTGCTGGTATTTCGGAAACTCGTTATTTCTTAGAAGCTTGGCAACCCCTTTCAATGAATGTGCTCTTCCACAGTTTGAGCCTAGGGCTACTTGAAGAGGAAACAAACCATAGAGACAAAACTGAGAACTCCTTTATTTTATGAAGTTTCAAAGAGGTACAACAAACCATGTTGAATTTAGAGTTCCAAATTCATCTATCATTATAGGAGAGAACTGAGAGAAACCTAAGAATAAAAACTGCTACTGTAAACGACCGCTTCAAACTAGAAGAACTAAATTTGGTGAGCCAAGTGGGATTTGTGTACTTGTCATTACCACCAAGTGTCATCACGATTTGTTGAAAAATTATTTGCTGGTATTTCGGAAACTCGTTATTTCTTAGAAGCTTGGCAACCCCTTTCAATGAACGTGCTCTTCCACAGTTTGAGCCTAGGGCTACTTGAAGAGGAAACAAACCATAGAGACAAAACTGAGAACTACTTTATTTTGTCAAGTTTCAAAGAGCTACTACAAACCATGTTGGATTTAGAGTTCCAAATTCATCTATCTATATAGGAGAGAACAGAGTGAAACCTAAAAATAAAAACTGCTACTGTAAACGAACGCTTCAACCTAGAAGAACACAATTTGGTGAGCCAAGTGGGATTTGTGTACTGATCATTACCACCACGTATCATCAAGATTGCGTGAAAAAATATTTGCTGGTATTTCGGAAACTCGTTATTTCTTAGAAGCTTGGCAACCCCTCTCAATGAAAGTGCTTTTCCACACTCTGTGCCTAGTGCTACTTGAAGAGGAAACAATGTATAAAGACAAAACAGAGAACGCCTTTATTTTCTCAAGTTTCAAAGAGCTACTACAAACCATGTTGTATTTAGAGTTCCAAATTCATCTATCTATATAGGAGAGAACAGAGGGACACCTAAAAATATAAACTGCTACTGTAAACGAACGCTTCAACCTAGAAAAACCAAATTTGGTGAGTCAAGTGGGATTTGTGTACTGATCATTACCATCAGTATCATAAAGATTGGGTGAAAAATATTTGCTGATATTTTGGAAACTCGTTATTTCTTAGAAGCTTGGCAACAACTCTCAATGAAAGTGCTTTTCCACAGTCTGTGCCTAGGTCTACTTGAAGAGGAAACAAACCATAGAGACAAAACTGAGAACTCATTTTTTTTGTCAAGTTTCAGAGAAATACTACAAACTTTGTTGATTTTAGAGTTCCAAATTCATCTATCTATATAGGAGAGAACAGAGGGAAACCTAAAAATAAAAATTGCCACTGTAAATGAACGCTTCAACCTAGAAGAACAAAATTTGGTGAGCCAAGTGGGACTTTTGTACTTGTCATTACCACCAAGTATCATCAAGATTGGGTGAAAAAATATTTGCTGGTATTTCGGAAACTCGTTATTTCTTAGAAGCTTGGCAACCCCTTTCTATGAAAGCGCATTTCCACAGTCTGTGCCTAGGGCTACGTGAAGTGGAAACAAACGATAGGGACAATACTGAGAACTCCTGTATTGTGTCAATTTCAAAGAGCTACTACAAAGCATGTTGGATTTAGAGTTATAAATTCATCTATCTATATAAGAGAGAACAGAGTGAAACATAAATATAAAAACTGCTACTGTAGACGAACGCTTAAACCTAGAAGAACAAAATTTGTTGAGCCAAGTGCGATTTGTGGACTGATAATTACCACCAAGTATCACCAAGATTGGGTAAAAAAATATTTCCTGGCATTTCGAAAACTCGTTATTTCTTAGAAGCTTGGCAACCCCTCTCAATGAAAGTGCTTTTCCACAGTCTGTGCCTAGGGCTACTTGAAGAGGAAACAAACCATAGAGACAAAACTGAGAACTCCTTTATTTTGTCAAGTTTCAAAGAGCTACTACAAACCATGTTGGATTTAGAGTTCCAAATTCATCTATCTGTATAGGAGAGAATAGAGGGAAACCTTAAAATATAAACTGCTACTGTAAACGAACGCTTCAACCTAGAAGAACAAAATTTGGTGAGCCAAGTGGGAATTGTGTACTTGTCATTACCACCAAGTATCATCAAGATTGGGTGAAAAAATATTTGCTGGTATTTCGGAAACTCGTTATTTCTTAGAAGCTTGGCAACCCTTTTCAATGAAAGTGCTTTTCCACAGGCTCTGCTTAGGGCTACTTGAAGAGGAAACAAATCATAGAGACAAAACTGAGAACTGCTTTATTTTGTCAAGTTTCAAAGAGCTACTACAAACCATGTTGGATTTAGAGTTCCAAATTCATCTATCTATATAGGAGAGAACAGAGGGTAACCTAAATATAAAAACTGCTACTGTAGACGAACGCTTCAACCTAGAAGAACGAAATTTGGTGAGCCAAGTGGGATTTTTGTACTGATCATTACCACCAAGTATCATCAACATTGGGTGAAAAAATATTTGCAGGTATTTTGGAATCTCGTAATTTCTTGGAAGCTTGGCAACCCCTTTTAGTGAAAGTACTTTTCCACAGTTTCAGCTTAGGGCTACTTGAAGAGGAAAAAAACCATAGAGACAAAACTGAGACCTCTTTTTTTTGTCAAGTATCTAAGAGTTACTACAAACCATGTTGGATTCAGAGTTCCATATTCATCTATCTATATAGGAGAGAACAGAGGGAAACCTAAATATAAAAACTGCTACTGTAGACGAACGCTTCAAACTAGAAGAACATAATTTGGTGAGCCAAGTGGGATTTGTGTACTTGTCATTACCACCACATATCATCAAGATTGGGTGTAAAAATATTTGCTGGTATTTCAGAAACTCGGAATTTTTTGGAAGCTTGGCAACCCCTTTCAATGAAAGAGCTTTTCCACAGTCTCTGCTTAGGGCTACTTGAAGACTATACAAACCATAGAGACATAACTGAGAACTACTTTGTATTGTCAAGTTTCAAAGAGCTAATACAAACTATGTTGGATTTAGAGTTCCAAATTCATCTATCTATATAGGAGAGAACAGAGGGAAAAATAAAAATAAAAACTGCTCTTGTAAACGAACGCTTCAACCTAGAAGAGCAAAATTTGGTGAGCCAAGTGGGATATGGGTATTTGTAATTACCACCAAGTATCATCAAGATTGGGTGAAAAAACATTTGCTGGTATTTCGGAAACCCCTAATTTTTTGGGAGCTTGACAAACCCTTTCAATGAAAGTGCTTTTCCCCAGTTTCTCCTTAGGGCTACTTGATTAGGAAACAAATCATAGAGAAAAAACTGAGAACTCCTTTATTCTGTCAAGTTTCAAAGAGCTACTACAATTCATGTTGGATTTAGAGTTCCAAATTTATCTATCTATATAGGAGAGAACAGAGGGAAACCTAAATATAAAAACTGCTACTGTGGACGAACGCTTCAACCTAGAAGAACAAAATTTGGTGAGCCAAGTGGGATTTTTGTACTGATCATTACCACCAAGTACCTTCAAGATTGGGTGAAAAAATGTTTGCTGGTATTTTAGAAACTCCTTATTTCTTAGAAGCTTGGCAATCCCTCTCAATGAAAGTGCTTTTCCACAGTCTGTGCCTTGGGCTACTTGAAGAAGAAACAAACCATAGAGAGAAAACTGAGAACTCCTTTATTTTGTCAAGTTTCAAAGAGCTACTACAAACCATGTTGGATTTAGATTTCCAAATTCATCTATGTATATAGGAGAGAACAGAGGGAAACCGAAAAATATATACTGATACTGTAAACGAACGCTTCAAATTTGAAAAACAAAATTTGGTGAGCCAAGTGGGATTTGTGTACTTGTCATTACCACCACGTATCATCAAGATTGGTTGAAAAAATATTTGCTGGTATTTCGGAAACTCGAAATTTCTTGGAAGCTTGGCAACCCCTTTCAATGAAAGTGCTTTTCCACAGTCTCTGCTTAGGGCTACTTTAAGAGGAAACAAACCATAGAGACAAAACTGAGACCTCTTTTTTTTGTCAAGTTTCTAAGAGCTACTACAAACCATGTTGGATTTAGAGTTCCATATTCTCTATCTATATAGGAGAGAACAGAGGGAAACCTAATTATATAAACTGCTACTGTAGACGAACGCTACAACCTAGAAGAACACAATTTGGTGAGCCAAGTGGGATTTGTGTACTGATCATTACCACCAAGTATCATCAAGATTGGGTGAAAAAATAGTTGATGCTATTTCGGAAACTCGTTATTTCTTAGAAGCTTGGCAACCCCTCACAATGAAAATGCTTTTCCACATTCTGTGTCTAGGGCTACTTGAAGAGGTAACAAACCATAGAGACAAAACTGAGATCTCCTTTATTTTGTCATGTTTCAAAGAGCTACTACAAACCATGTTGTATTTACAGTTCCAAATTAATCTATCTATATAGGAGAGAACAGAGGGAAACCTAAAAATATAACTGCTACTGTAAACTAACGCTTCAACCTAGAAGAACAAAATTTGGTGAATCAAGTGCGATTTCTGTATCGATCATTACCACCAAGTATCATCAAGATTGGGTGAAAAAATATTTGCTGGTATTTCGGAAACTCGTTATTTCTTGAAAGCTTGGCAACCCCTTTCAATGAAAGTGCTTTTCCACAGTCTGTTCCTAGGGCTACTTGAAGAGGAAACAAACCATAGAGGCAATACTGAGAACGACTTTATTTTGTCAAATTTCAAAAAGCTACTACAAACCATGTTGGATTAAGAGTTCCATATTCATCTATCAATATAAGAGAGAACAAAGTGAAACCTAAAAATAAAAACTGCTACTGTAAACGAATGCTTCAACCTAGAAGAACAAAATTTGGTGAGCCAAGTGGGATTTGTGTACTTGTCATTACGCCCAAGTATCATCAAGATTGGGTGAAACAGTATTTGCTGGTAATTCGGAAACTCGTAATTTGTTGGAAGCTTGGCAACTCCTTTCAATGAAAGTGCTTTTCCACAGTCTCTGCTTAGGGCTACTTGAAGAGAAAACAAATCATAGAGACAAAACTGAGAACTACTTTTTATTGTCGAGTTTCAAAGAGCTACTACAAACCATGTTGGATTTAGTTCCAAATTAATCTATCTATATAGGAGAGAACAGAGTGAAACCTAAAAATAAAAACTGCTACTGTAAACGAACGCTTCAACCTAGAAGAACACAGTTTGGTGAGCCAAGTGGGATTTGTGTACTGATCATTACCACCACGTATCATCAAGATTGCGTGAAAAAATATTTGCTGGTATTTCGGAAACCCGTAATTTCTTAGAATCTTGGCAACCCCTCTCAATGAAAGTGCTTTTCCACAGTCTGTGCCTAGTGCTACTTGAAGAAGAAATAATGCATAAAGACAAAACTGAGAACTCCTTTATTTTGTCAAGTTTCAAAGAGCTACTACAATCCATGTTGGATTTAAAGTTCCAAATTCATCTATCTATATAGGAGAGAACAGAGTGAAACCTAAAAATAAAAACTGCTACTGTAAACGAACGCTTAAACTAGAAGAACAAAATTTGGTGAGCCATGTGGGATCTGTGTACTTCTCATTACCACCAAGCATCATCAAGATTGGGTGAAAAAATATTTGCTGGTATTTCGGAAACCCGTAATTTCTTGGAAGCTTGGCAACCCCTTTCAATGAAAGTGCTTTTCCACAATCTCTGCCTGGGCTACTTGAAGAGGAAACAAATCATAGAGACAAAATTGAGAACTCCTTTATTTTGTCAAGTTTCAAAGAGCTACTGCAAAGCATGTTGGATTTAGAGTTATAAATTCAACTATCTATATAAGAGAGAACAGAGTGAAACATAAATATAAAAACTGCTACTGTAGACGAACGCTTAAACCTAGAAGAACAAAATTTGTTGAGCCAAGTGCGATTTGTGGACTGATCATTACCACCAAGTATCACCAAGATTGGGTAAAAAAATATTTCCTGGCATTTCGAAAACTCGTTATTTCTTAGAAGCTTGGCAACCCCTCTCAATGAAAGTGCTTTTCCACAGTCTGTGCCTAGGGCTACTTGAAGAGGAAACAAACCATAGAGACAAAACTGAGAACTCCTTTATTTTGTCAAGTTTCAAAGAGCTACTACAAACCATGTTGGATTTAGAGTTCCAAATTCATCTATCTGTATAGGAGAGAATAGAGGGAAACCTTAAAATATAAACTGCTACTGTAAACGAACGCTTCAACCTAGAAGAACAAAATTTGGTGAGCCAAGTGGGAATTGTGTACTTGTCATTACCACCAAGTATCATCAAGATTGGGTGAAAAAATATTTGCTGGTATTTCGGAAACTCGTTATTTCTTAGAAGCTTGGCAACCCCTTTCAATGAAAGTGCTTTTCCACAGTCTCTGCTTAGGGCTACTTGAAGAGAAAACAAATCATAGAGACAAAACTGAGAACTGCTTTATTTTGTCAAGTTTCAAAGAGCTACTACAAACCATGTTGGATTTAGAGTTCCAAATTCATCTATCTATATAGGAGAGAACAGAGGGTAACCTAAATATAAAAACTGCTACTGTAGACGAACGCTTCAACCTAGAAGAACGAAATTTGGTGAGCCAAGTGGGATTTTTGTACTGATCATTACCACCAAGTATCATCAACATTGGGTGAAAAAATATTTGCAGGTATTTTGGAAACTCGTAATTTCTTGGAAGCTTGGCAAACCCTTTTAGTGAAAGTGCTTTTCCACAGTTTCAGCTTAGGGGCTACTTGAAGAGGAAACAAACCATAGAGACAAAACTGAGACCTCTTTTTTTTTGTCAAGTATCTAAGAGCTACTACAAACCATGTTGGATTTAGAGTTCCATATTCATCTATCTATATAGGAGAGAACAGAGGGAAACCTAAATATAAAAACTGCTACTGTAGACGAACGCTTCAAACTAGAAGAACATAATTTGGTGAGCCAAGTGGGATTTGTGTACTTGTCATTACCACCACGTATCATCAAGATTGGGTGTAAAAATATTTGCTGGTATTTCAGAGACTCGCAATTTTTTGGAAGCTTGGCAACCCCTTTCAATGAAAGTGCTTTTCCACAGTCTCTGCTTAGGGCTACTTGAAGACTATACAAACCATAGAGACATAACTGAGAACTACTTTGTATTGTCAAGTTTCAAAGAGCTAATACAAACTATGTTGGATTTAGAGTTCCAAATTCATCTATCTATATAGGAGAGAACAGAGGGAAACCTAAAAATAAAAACTGCTCTTGTAAACGAACGCATCAACCTAGAAGAGCAAAATTTGGTGAGCCAAGTGGGATTTTTGTATTTGTAATTACCACCAAGTATCATCAAGATTGGGTGAAAAAACATTTGTTGGTATTTCGGAAACCCGTAATTTTTTGGGAGCTTGACAAACCCTTTCAATGAAAGTGCTTTTCCCCAGTTTCTCCTTAGGGCTACTTGATTAGGAAACAAATCATAGAGAAAAAACTGAGAACTCCTTTATTCTGTCAAGTTTCAAAGAGCTACTACAATTCATGTTGGATTTAGAGTTCCAAATTCATCTATCAATATAGGAGAGAACAGAGGAAAACCTAAATATAAAAACTGCTACTGTGGACGAACGCTTCAACCTAGAAGAACAAAATTTGGTGAGCCAAGTGGGATTTTGTACTGATCATTACCACCAAGTACCTTCAAGATGGGTGAAAAAATGTTTGCTGGTATTTTAGAAACTCCTTATTTCTTAGAAGCTTTGCAATCCCTCTCAATGAAAGTGCTTTTCCACAGTCTGTGCCTTGGGCTATTGAAGAAGAAACAAACCATAGAGAGAAAACTGAGAACTCCTTTATTTTGTCAAGTTTCAAAGAGCTACTACAAACCATGTTGGATTTAGATTTCCAAATTCATCTATGTATATAGAAGAGAACAGAGGGAAACCTAAAAATATAAACTGATACTGTAAACGAACGCTTCAAATTTGAAAAACAAAATTTGGTGAGCCAAGTGGGATTTGTGTACTTGTCATTACCACCACGTATCATCAAGATTGGGTGAAAAAATATTTGCTGGTATTTCGGAAACTCGTTATTTCTTGAAAGCTTGGCAACCCCTTTCAATGAAAGTGCTTTTCCACAGTCTGTTCCTAGGGCTACTTGAAGAGGAAACAAACCATAGAGGCAATACTGAGAACGACTTTATTTTGTCAAATTTCAAAAAGCTACTACAAACCATGTTGGATTAAGAGTTCCATATTCATCTATCAATATAAGAGAGAACAAAGTGAAACCTAAAAATAAAAACTGCTACTGTAAACGAATGCTTCAACCTAGAAGAACAAAATTTGGTGAGCCAAGTGGGATTTGTGTACTTGTCATTACCACCACGTATCATCAAGATTGGGTGAAACAGTATTTGCTGGTATTTCGGAAACTCGTAATTTCTTGGAAGCTTGGCAACTCCTTTCAATGAAAGTGCTTTTCCACAGTCTGTGCCTAGTGCTACTTGAAGAAGAAACAATGCATAAAGACAAAACTGAGAACTCCTTTATTTTCTCAAGTTTCAAAGAGCTACTACAACCATGTTGGATTTAGAGTTCCAAATTCATCTATCTATATAGGAGAGAACAGAGGGAAACCTAAAAATATAAACTGCTACTGTAGACTAACGCTTCAACCTAGAAGAACAAAATTTGGTGAGTCAAGTGGGATTTGTGTACCGATCATTACCACGAAGTATCATCAAGATTGGGTGAAAAAATATTTGCTGGTATTTCGGAAACTCCTTAATTCTTGGAAGCTTGGCAACCCCTTTCAATGAATGTGCTTTTCCACAGTCTCTGCTGAGGGCTACTTGAAGAGGAAACAAACCATAGAGACAATACTGAGAACGACTTTATTTTGTCAAATTTCAAAGAGGTACTACAAACCATGTTGGATTTAGAGTTCCAAATTCATCTATCTATATAGGAGAGAACAGAGGGAAACCTAAAAATAAAAACTGCTACTGTAAACGAACGCTTCAACCTAGAAGAACAAAATTTGGTGAGCCAAGTGGGATTTGGTACTTGTCATTACCAACACGTATCATCAAGATTGGTGAAATAGTATTTGCTGGTATTTCGGAAACTCGTAATTTCTTGGAAGCTTGGCAACTCCTTTCAATGAAAGTGCTTTTCCACAGTCTCTGCTTTGGGCTACTTGAAGAGAAAACAAATCATAGAGACAAAACTGGAAACTACTTTTTTTTGTCAAGATTCAAAGAGCTACTACAAACCATGTTGGATTTAGAGTTCCAAATTCATCTATCTATATAAGAGAGAACAGTGAAACGTAAATAAAAAAACTGCTACTGTAGACGAACGCTTCAACCTTGAAGAACAAATTTGGTGAGAATAGTGGGATTTATGTACTGATCCTTCCCACGAAGTATCATCAAGATTGGGTCAAAAAAATATTTGCTGGTATTACGGAAACTCGTTATTTCTTAGAAGCTTGGGAAACCCTCTCAATGAGAGTGCTTTTTCACAGTCTGTGCCTAGGGCTACTTGAAGAGGAAACAAACCATAGAGACAAAACTGAGAACTCCTTTATTTTATGAAGTTTCAAAGAGGTACAACAAACCATGTTGAATTTAGAGTTCCAAATTCATCTATCATTATAGGAGAGAACTGAGAGAAACCTAAGAATAAAAACTGCTACTGTAAACGAACGCTTCAAACTAGAAGAACTAAATTTGGTGAGCCAAGTGGGATTTGTGTACTTGTCTTTACCACCAAGTATCATCAAGAATGAGTGAAAAAAATATTTGCTGGTATTTCGGAAACTCGTTAATTCTTAGAAGCATGGCAACCCCTTTCAATGAACGTGCTTTTTCACAGTCTCTGCTTAGGGCTACTTGAAGAGAAAACAAATCATAGAGATAAAACTGGCAACTACTTTTTTTTGTCAAGTTTCAACGCGCTACTACAAACCATGCTGGATTTAGAGTTCCAATTTCAGCTATCTATATATGAGAGAACAGAGGGAAACCTAAAATATAAACTGCTACTGTAAAGGAACACTTCAACCTAGAACAACACAATTCAGTGAGCTAATTGGGATTTGTGTTCTGATCATTACCACCACGTATCCTCAAGATTGGGTGAAAAAATATTTGCTGTTATTTTGACAACTCATTATTTCTTAGAAGCTTGGCAACCCCTCTCAATGAAAGTGCTTTTCCACAGTCTGGGCCTAGGGCTACTTGTCGAAGAAACAAACCATAGAGACAAAGCTGAGAACTATTTTATTTTTTCAAGTTTCAAAAAGCTACTACAAACCATGTTGGATTTAAAGTTCCAAATTCATCTATCTATATAAGAGAGAACAGAGTGAAACGTAAATATAAAAACTGCTACTGTAGACGAACGATTCAACCTAGAAGAACAAAATTTGGTGAGCCAAGTGGGATTTGTGTACTTGTCATTACCACCAAGTATCATCACGATTGGTTGAAAAATTACTTGCTGGTATTTCGGAAACTCGTTATTTCTTAGAAGCTTGGCAACCCCTTTCAATGAACGTGCTCTTCCACAGTTTGAGCCTAGGGCTACTTGAAGAGGAAACAAACCATAGAGACAAAACTGAGAACTCCATTATTTTATGAAGTTTCAAAGAGGTACAACATACCATGTTGAATTTAGAGTTCCAAATTCATCTATCTTTATAGGAGAGAACTGAGAGAAACCTAAGATTAAAAACTGCTACTGTAAACGAACGCTTCAAACTAGAAGAACTAAATTTGGTGAGCCAAGTGGGATTTGTGTACTTGTCATTACCACCAAGTATCATCACGATTGGTTGAAAATTATTTGCTGGTATTTCGGAAACTCGTTATTTCTTAGAAGCTTGGCAACCCCTTTCAATGAACGTGCTCTTCCACAGTTTGAGCCTAGGGCTACTTGAAGAGGAAACAAACCATAGAGACAAAGCTGAGAACTACTTAATTTTGTCAAGTTTCAAAGAGCTACTACAAACCATGTTGGATTTAGAGTTCCAAATTCATCTATCTATATAGGAGAGAACAGAGTGAAACCTAAAAATAAAAACTGCTACTGTAAACGAACGCTTCAACCTAGAAGAACACAATTTGGTGAGCCAAGTGGATTTGTGTACTCATCATTACCACCACGTATCATCAAGATTGCGTGAAAAAATATTTGCTGGTATTTCGGAAACTCGTTATGTCTTAGAAGCTTGGCAACCCCTCTCAATGAAAGTGCTTTTCCACACTCTGTGCCTAGTGCTACTTGAAGAGGAAACAATGTATAAAGACAAAACTGAGAACGCCTTTATTTTCTCAAGTTTCAAAGAGCTACTACAAACCATGTTGTATTTAGAGTTCCAAATTCATCTATCTATATAGGAGAGAACAGAGGGACACCTAAAAATATAAACTGCTACTGTAAACGAACGCTTTAACCTAGAAGAACAAAATTTGGTGAGTCAAGTGGGATTTGTGTACTTGTCATTCCCACCACGTATCATCCAGATTGGGTGAAAAAATATTTGCTGGTATTTCGGAAACTCGTAATTTCTTGGAAGCTTGGCAACCCATTTCAATGAAAGTGCATTTCCACAGTCTCTGCTTAGTGCTACTTGAAGAGGAAACAAACCATAGAGACAAAACTTAGAAGTACTTTTTTTTGTCAAGATTCAAAGAGAGACTACAAACCATGTTGGATTTAGAGTTCCAAATTTATCTATCTATATAGGAGAGAACAGAGGGAAACCTAAATATCAAAACGACTACTGTAGATGAACGCTTCAACCTAGAAGAACAAAATTTGGTGAGCCAAGTGGGATTTGTGTACTTGTCATTAGCACCACGTATCATCCAGATTGGGTGAAAAAATATTTGCTGGTATTTCGGAAGCTCGTAATTTCTTGGAAGCTTGGCAACCCCTTTCAATGAAACGGCTTTTCCACAGTCTCTGCTTAGGGATACTTGAAGAGGAAACAAACCATAGAGACAAAACTGAGAACTACTTTTTTTTGTCAAATTTCAAAGAGCGACTACAAACCATGTTGGATTTAGAGTTCCAAATTCATCTATCTATATCGGAGAGAACAGAGGGAAACCTAAATATAAAAATGACTACTGTAGACGAACGCTTCAACCTAGAAGAACAAAATTTCTTGAGCCAAGTGGGATTTGTGTACTGATCATTACCACCAAGTATCATCAAGATTGGGTGAAAAAATATTTGCTGGTGTTACGGAAACTCGTAATTTCTTGGAAGCTTGGCAACCCCGTTCGATGAAAGTGATTTTCCACAGTCTCTTCTTAGGGCTACTTGAAGACGAAACAAACCATAGAGAGAAAACAGAGAAATAATTTATTTTGTCAAGTTTCAAAGAGCTTCTACAAACCATGTTGGATTTAGAGTTCCAAATTAATCTATCTATATGGGAGAGAACAGAGTGAAACCTAAATATCAAAACTGCTACTGTAGACGAACACTTAAACCTAGAAGAACAAAATTTGGTGAGCCATGTGGGATTTGTGTACTTGTCATTACCACCAAGTATCATCAGGATTGGGTGAAAAAAATATTTGCTGGTATTTCGGAAACTCGTTATTTCTTAGAACCTTGGCAACCCCTCTCAAGGAAAGTGCTTTTCCACAGTCTGTGCCTAGGGCTAATTGAAGAGGAAACAAGCCATAGAGACAAAACTGAGAACTACTATTTTTTGGTCAAGTTTCTAAGAGCGACTACAAACCATGTTGGATTTAGAGTTCCAAACTCATCTATCTATATAGGAGAGAACAGAGGGAAACCTAAATATAAAAACGACTAGTGTACATGAACGCTTCAACCTAGAAGAACACAATTTGGTGAGCCAAGTGGGATTTGTGTACTGATCATTACCACCAAGTATCTTCAAGATTGGGTGCAAAAATATTTGCTGGTATTTCGGAAACTCGTTATTTCTTGGAAGCTTGGCAACCCCTTTCAATGAAAGTGCTTTTCCAAAGCCTATGCTTAGGGCTACTTGAAGAGGAAACAAACCATACAGACAAAACTGAGAACTACTTTTTTTTCTCAAGTTTCAAGAGCGACTACAAACCATGTTGGATTTAGAGTTCCAAATTCATCTATCTATATAGGAGAGAACAGAGGGAAACATAAAAATATAAAATGCTACTGTAAACGAACGCTTCAACCTAGAAGAACAAAATTTGGTGAGTCATGTGGGATTTGTGTACAGATCATTACCACCAAGTATCATCAAGATTGGGTGAAACAATATTTGCCGGTATTTCGAAAACTCGTTATTTCTTGGAAGCTTGGCAATCCCTTTAAATGAAATTGCTTTTCCAGAGTCTCTGCTTAGGGCTACTTGAAGAGGAAACGAATTATAGAGACAAAACTGAGAACTCCTTTATTTTGTCAAGTTTCAAAGAGCTACTACAAAACATGTTGGATTTAGAGTTCCAAATTCATCTATGTACGTAGGAGAGAACAGAGTGAAACCTAAACATAAAAACTGCTACTGTAGATGAACGCATTCAAATTAGAAATACAAAATTTGGTGAGCCAAGTGGGATTTGTGTACTGATCATTACCACCAAGTATCCTCAATATTGGGTGAAAAAATATTTGCTGGTATTTTGGAAACTCGTAATTTCTTGGAAGCTTGGCAACCCCTTTCAATGAAAGTGCTTTTCCACAGTCTCTGCTTAGGGCTACTTGAAGAGGAAACGAATTATAGAGACAAAACTGAGAACTCCTTTATTTTGTCAAGTTTAAAAGAACTACTAAATACCATGTAGGATTTAGAGTTCCAAATTCATCTATCTACATAGCAGAGAACATAGTGAAACCTAAACATAAAAACTGCTACTGTAGACGAACGCTTCAACCTAGAAATACAAAATTTGGTGAGCCATTGGGATTTGTGTACTGATCATTACCTCCAAGTACCCTCAAGATTGGGTGAAAAAATATTTCCTGTTATTTCGGAAACTCGTTATTTCTTATAAGTTTGGCAACCACTCTCAATGAAAGTGCTTTTTCACAGTCTGTGCCTAGGGCTACTTGAATAGGAAACAAACCATAGAGAGAAAACTGAGAACTCCTTTTTTTGTCAAGTTTCAAAGAGCTACTACAAACCATGTTGGATTTAGAGTTCCAAAATCATCTATCTATATAGGAGAGAACAGAGGGATACCTAAAAATAAAAACTGCTACTGTAAACTAACGCTTCAACCTAGAAGAACAAAATTTGGTGAGCCAAGTAGGATTTGTATACCGATCAATACCACAAATTATCATCAATATTGGGTGAAAAAATATTTGCTGGTATTTCGGAAACTCGTAATTTCTTGGAAGCTTGGCAACCCCTTTCAATGAAAATGCTTTTCCACAGTCTCTGCTTAGGGATACTTGAAGAGTAAACAAACCATAGAGACAAAACTGAGAACTACTTTTTTTTGTCAAATTTCAAAGAGCTACTACAAACCATGTTGGATTTAGAGTTCCAAATTCATCTATCTATATCGGAGAGAACAGAGGGAAACCTAAATATAAAAATGACTACTGTAGAAGAACGCTTCAACCTAGAAGAACAAAATTTGGTGAGCCAAGTGGGATTTGTGTACTGATCATTACCACCAAGTATCATCAAGATTGGGTGAAAAAATATTTGCTGGAATTACGGAAACTCGTAATTTCTTGGAAGCTTGGCAACCCCGTTCAATGAAAGTTCTTTTCCACAGTCTCTGCTTACTGCTACTTGAAGACGAAACAAACCATAGAGAGAAAACAGAGAAATAATTTATTTTGTCAAGTTTTAAACAGCTTCTACAAACCATGTTGGATTTAGAGTTCCAAATTCATCTATCTATATGGGAGAGAACAGAGTGAAACCTAAATATCAAAACTGCTACTGTAGACGATCACTTAAACCTAGAAGAACAAAATTTGTTGAGCTAAGTGGGATTTGTGTACTGATCATTACCACCAAGTATCATCAAAATTGGGTGAAAAAATATTTGCTGGTATTTCGGAAACTCGTTATTTCTTAGAAGCTTGGCAACTCCTCTCAATGAAAGTGCTTTTCCACAGTCTGTGACTAGGGCTACTTGAAGAGGAAACAAACCATAGAGACAAAACTGAGAACTACTTTTTTTGTCAAGTTTCAAAGAGCTACTAGAAACCATGTTGCATTTCGAGTTCCAAATTCATCTATCTATATAGGAGAGAACAGAGTGAAACCTAAAAATTAAAAACTGCTACTGTAAACGAACGCTTCAACCTAGAAGAACAAAATTTGGTGAGTCAAGTGGGATTTGTGTACCAATCATTTCCACAAAGTATCCTCAAGATTGGGTGAAAATATATTTGCTGGTAATTCAGAAACTCGTTATTTCTTGGAAGCTTGGCAACCCCTTTCAATGAAAGTGTTTTCCACAGTCTCTGCTTAGGGCTACCTGAAGAGGAAACAAATCATAGAGACAAAACAGAGAATTCCTTTATTTTGCCAAGTTTCAAAGGGCTAATACAAACCATGTTGAATTTAGAGTTCCCAATTCATCTATCTATATAGGAGAGAACAGAGGGAAACCTAAAAATAAAAACTGCTACTGTAAAGGAACGCTTCAACTTAGAAGAAAAAAATTTGGTGAGCCAAGTGGGATTTTTGTACCGATCCTTACCACCACGTATCATCAAGATTGGGTGAAAAAATATTTGCTGGTATTTCGGAAACTCGTGATTTCTTGGAAGCTTGGCAACCACTTTCAATGAAAGTGCTTTTCCACAGTTTCTGCCTAGGGCTACTTGAAGAGGAAACAAATTATAGAGACAAAACTGAGAACTCCTTTATTTTGTCAAGTTTCAAAGAGCTACTACAAACCATGTTGGATTTAGAGTTCCAAATTCATCTATCTACATAGAAGAGAAAAGAGTGAAACCTAAACATAAAAACTCATACTGTAGATGAACGCTTCAACCTAGAAGAACAAAACTTGGTGAGCCATGTGGGATTTGTGTACCGATCATTACCACCAAGTATCATCAAGATTGGGTGAAAAAATATTTGCTGGTGTTTCAGAAACTCGTTATTTCTTGGAAGCTTGGCAACCCCTTTCAATGAAAGTGCTTTTCCACAGTCTCTGCTTAGGGATACTTGAAGAGGAAACAAACCATAGAGACAAAACTGAGAACTACTTTTTTTTTGTCAAGTTTCAAAGAGCGACTACAAACCATGTTGGATATAGAGTTCCAAATTAATCTATCTATATAAGAGAGAACAGAGGAAAACCTAAATATAAAAACGACTACTGTAGCCGAACGCTTCAACTTAGAAGAACAAAATTTGGTGAGCCATGTTGGAGTTGTGTACTTGTCATTACCACCACGTATCATCAAGATTGGTAAAAAAATATTTGCTGGTATTTCGGAAACTCGTTATTTCTTAAAAGCTTTGCAACCTCTCTCAATGAAAATGCTTTTCCACAGTCTGTGCCTAGGGGTACTTGAAGAGGAAACAAACCATAGCGACAAAACTGAGAACTCCTTTATTTTGTCAAGTTTCAAAGAGCTACTACAAACCATGTTGGATTTAGAGTTCCAAATTCATCTATCTATATAGGAGAGAACAGAGGGTAACCTGAAAATATAAACTGCTTCTGTAAATGAACGCTTCAACTTAGAAGACCAAAATTTGGTGTGTCAAGTGGGATTTGTGTACCGATCATTACCACCAAGTATCATCAAGATTGGGTGAAAAAATATTTGCTGGTATTTCGGAAACTCGTTATTTCTTGAACGCTTGGCAAACAATGTCAATGAAAGTGCTTTTCCACAGTCTCTGCTTAGGGCTACTTGAAAAGGAAACAAATTATTGAGACAAAACTGAGAACTCCTTTATTTTGTCAAGTTTCAAAGAGCTACTACAAACCATGTTGGATTTAGAGTTCCAAATTCATCTATCTACGTAGAAGAGAAAAGAGTGAAACCTAAACATAAAAACTCATACTGTAGATGAACGCTTCAAACTAGAAGAACAAAATTTGGTGAGCCATGTGGGATTTGTGTACCGATCATTACCACCAAGTATCATCAAGATTGGGTGAAAAAATATTTGCTGGTGTTTCAGAAACTCGTTATTTCTTGGAAGCTTGGCAACCCCTTTCAAGGAAAGTGCTTTTCCACAGTCTCTGCTTAGGGCTACTTGAAGAGGAAATAAACCATAGAGACAAAACTGAGAACTACTTTTTTTTGTCAAGTTTCAAAGAGCGACTACAAACCATGTTGGATTTAGAGTTCCAAATTAATCTATCTATATCGGAGAGAACAGAGGGAAACCTAAATATAAAAACGACTACTGTAGCCGAACGCTTCAACCTAGAAGAACAAAATTTGGTGAGCCAAGTGGGATTTGTTTACTGATCATTACCACGAAGTATCATCAAGATTGGGTGAAAAATTATTTGCTGGTTTTTCGGAAACTCGTTATTTCTTGGAAGCTTGGCAACCCCTGTCAATGAAAGTGCTTTTCCACAGTCTCTGCTTAGGGATACTTGAAGAGGAAACAAATTATAGAGACAAAACTGAGAACTCCTTTATTTTGTCAAGTTTCAAAGAGCTACTACAAACCATGTTGGATTTAGAGTTCCAAATTCATCTATCTACATAGAAGAGAAAAGAGTGAAACCTAAACATAAAAACTCATACTGTAGATGAACGCTTCAACCTAGAAGAACAAAATTTGGTGAGCCATGTGGGATTTGTGTACCGATCATTACCACCAATTATCATCAAGATTGGGTGAAAAAATATTTGCTGGTGTTTCAGAAACTCGTTATTTCTTGGAAGCTTGGCAACCCCTTTCAATGAAAGTGCTTTTCCACAGTCTCTGCTTAGGCCTACTTGAAGAGGAAACAAACCATAGAGACAAAACTGAGAACTACTTTTTTTTTGTCAAGTTTGAAAGAGCGACTACAAACCATGTTGGATTTGGAGTTCCAAATTAATCTATCTATATAGGAGAGAACAGAGGGAAACCTAAATATAAAAACGACTACTGTAGACGAACGCTTCAACCTAGAAGAACAAAATTTGGTGAGCCAAGTGGGATTTGTGTACCTGTCAACCACCACGTATCATCCAGATTGGGTGAAAAAATATTTGCAGGTATTTCGGAAACTCGTAATTTATAGGAAGCTTGGCAACTCTTTTTAATGAATGTGCTTTTCCACAGTCTCTGCTTAGGGCTAATTGAAGAAAAAACAAACCATAGAGACAAAACTGAGAACTACATTTTTTTGTCAAGTTTCAAAGAGCGACTACAAACCATGTTGGATTTAGAGTTCCAAATAAATCTATCTATATAGGAGAAAACAGAGGAAAACCTAAATATAAAAACGACTACTGTAGCCGAACGCTTCAACCTAGAAGAACAAAATTTGGTGAGCCAAGTGGGATTTGATTACTGATCATTACCACTAAGTATCATCAAGATTGGTGAAAAATTATTTGCTGGTTTTTCGGAAACTCGTTATTTCTTTGAAGCTTGGCAACCCCTCTCAATGAAAGTGCATTAACACAGTCTGTGCCTTGGGCTACTTGAAGGGGAAACAAAACATAGAGACAAAACTGAGAACTCCTTTATTTTGTCAAGTTTCAAAGAGCTACTACAAACCATGTTGGATTTAGAGTTCCAAATTCATCTATCTGTATAGGAGAGAATAGAGGGAAACCTTAAAATATAAACTGCTACTGTAAACGAACGCTTCAACCTAGAAGAACAAAATTTGGTGAGCCAAGTGGGAATTGTGTACTTGTCATTACCACCATGTATCATCAAGATTGGGTGAAAAAATATTTGCTGCTATTTCTGAAACTCGTAATTTATAGGAAGCTTGGCAACCCTTTTTAATGAAAGTGCTTTTCCACAGTCTCTGCTTAGGGCTAATTGAAGAAAAAACAAACCATAGAGACAATACTGAGAACTACATTTTTTTGTCAAGTTTCAAAGAGCGACTACACACCATGTTGGATTTAGAGTTCCAAATTAATCTATCTATATAGGAGAGAACAGAGGAAAACCTAAATATAAAAACGACTACTGTAGACGAACGCTTCAACCTAGAATAACAAAATTTGGTGAGCCAAGTGGGATTTGTGTACTGATCATTACCACCAAGTATCATCAAGATTGGGTGAAAAAGTATTTGCTGGTATTTCGGAAACTCGTAATTTCTTGGGAGCTTGGCAACCCCTTTCAATTAAAGTGCTTTTCCACAGTTTCTGCATAGGGCTACTTGAAGAGGAAACAAATAATAGAGACAAAACTTAGAATTCCTTTATTTTGTCAAGTTTCAAAGAGCTACTACAAACCATGTTGGATTTAGAGTTCCAAATTCATCTATCTATATAGGAGAGAACAGAGGGAACCCTGAGAATATAAACTGCTACTGTAAACGAACGCTTCAAACTAAAAGACCAAAATTTGGTGAGTCAAGTGGGATTTGTGTTCCGATCATTAAAACCAAGTATCATCAAGATTGGTTGAAAAAATACATGCTGGTATTTCTGAAACTCGTAATTTCTTGGAAGCTTGCAACACCTTTTAATGAAAGTGCTTTTCCACAGTCTCTCCTTAGGGCTACTTGAAGAGGAAACAAATTATAGAGACAAAACTGAGAACTCCATTATTTTGTCAAGTTTCAAAGAGCTACTACAAACCATGTTGGATTTAGAGTTCCAAATTCATCTATCTACATAGGAGAGAACAGAGTGAAACCTAAACATAAAAACTGCTACTGTAGACGAACGCTTCAACCTAGAAGAACATAATTTGGTGAGCCAAGTGGTATTTGTGTACTGATCATTACCACCAAGTTTCATCAAGATTGGGTGAAAAAATATTTGCTGGTATTTCGGAAACTCGTTATTTTTAGAAGCTTGGCCACCACTCTCAATGAAAGTGTTTTTCCACAGTCTGTGCCTAGGGCTACCTGAATAGGAAACAAACCATTGAGACAAAAGTGATTTCCTTTATTTTGTCAACTTTCAAAGTGCTACTACAAACCATGTTGGATTAAGTGTTCCAAATTCATCTATCTATATAGGAGAGAACAGAGGGAAAACTAAAAATAAGAACTGCTGCTGTAAACGAACGCTTCAACCTAGAGGAAAAAAATTTGGTGAGCCAAGTAGGATTTGTGTAATGATCATTACCACCACGTATCATCAAGATTGGGTGAAAAAATATTTGATGGTATTTCGTAAATTCGTAATTTCTTGGAAGCTTGGCAACCCCTTTCAATGAAAATGCTTTTCCACAATCTCTGTATGGGCTACTTAAAGAGGAAAGAAATTATAGAGACAAAACTGAGAACTACTTTATTTTGTCAAGTTTCAAAGAGCTACTACAAACCATGTTGGATTTAGAGTTCCAAATTCATCTATCTACATAGGAGAGAACAGAGTGAAACCTAAACATAAAAACTGCTACTGTAGACGAACGCTTCAATCTAGAAGAACAAAATTTGGTGAGACAAGTGGGATTTCTGTACTGATCATTACCACCAAGTATCATCAAGATTGGGTGAAAAAATATTTGCTGGTATTTCGGAAACTCGTTATTTCTTGGAAGCTTGGCAACCCCTCTCAATGAAACTGGTTTTCCACAGTCTGTGCCTAGGGATACATGAAGAGGAAACAACCATAGAGACAAAACTGAGAACTCCTTTATTTTGTCAAGTTTCAGAGAGCTACTACAAACCATGTTGGATTTAGAGTTCCAAATTCATCTATCTATATAGTAAAGAACAGAGGAAAACCTAAAATAAAAACGAGTACTGTAGACGAACGCTTCAACCTAGAAGAACAAAATTTGGTGAGACAAGTGGTATTTGTTTACTGATCATTACCACCAAGTATTATCAAGGTTTTTTTGAAAAAATATTTGCTGGTTTTCCGGTAATCGTCATTTTTTAGAAGCTTGGCAACCCCTCTCAATGAAAGGGCATTTCCACAGTCTGTGCCTAGGGCTATTTGAAGGGGAAACAAACCATAGAGACAAAACTGAGAACTCCTTTATTTTGTCAAGTTTCAAAGAGCTACTACAAACCATGTTGGATTTAGAGTTCCAACTTCATCTATCTATATAGGAGAGAAGAGAGTGAAACCAAAAATAAAAACTGCAAGTGTAAACGAACGCTTCCACCTAGAAGAACAAAATTTGAGGAGCCAAGTGGGATTTGTGTACTTGTCATTACCACCATGTATCATCAAGATTGGGTGAAAAAATATTTGCTGGTATTTCGGAAACTCGTTATTTCTTGGAAGCGTGGCAACCCTTTTTAAAGAAAGTGCTTTTCCACAGTCTCTGCTTAGGGCTAATTGAAGAAAAAACAAACCATAGAGACAAAACTGAGAACTACATTTTTTTGTCAAGTTTCAAAGAGCAACTACAAACCATGTTGGATTTAGAGTTCCAAATTAATCTATCTATATAGGAGAGAACAGAGGAAAACCTAAATATAAAAACGACTACTGTAGCCGAACACTTCAAACTAGAAGAACAAAATTTTGTGAGCCAAATTGGAGTTGTGTACTTGTCATTACCACCACGTATCATCAAGATTGGGTAAAAAAATATTTGCTGGTATTTCGGAAACTCGTTATTTCTTAGAAGCTTTGCAACCTCTCTCAATGAAAGTGCTTTTCCACAGTCTGTGCCTAGGGCTACTTGAAGAGGAAACAAACCATAGCGACAAAACTGAGAACTCCTTTATTTTGTCAAGTTTCAAAGAGCTACTACAAACCATGTTGGATTTAGAGTTCCAAATTCATCTATCTATATAGGAGAGAAGAGAGGGAAACCTGAAAATATAAACTGCTTCTGTAAACGAACGCTTCAACCTAGAAGACCAAAATGTGGTGTGTCAAGTGGGATTTGTGTACGGATCATTACCACCAAGTATCATCAAGATTGGGTGAAAAAATATTTGCTGGTATTTCGGAAACTCGTTATTTCTTGGAAGCTTGGCAACCCCTCTCAATGAAAGTGCATTTCACAGTCTGTGCCTTGGGCTACTTGAAGGGGAAACAAAACATAGAGACAAAACTGAGAACTCCTTTATTTTGTCAAGTTTCAAAGAGCTACTACAAACCATGTTGGATTTAGAGTTCCAAATTCATCTATATATATAGGAGAGAACAGAGTGAAACCAAAAATAAAAACTGCACTGTAAACGAACGCTTCCTCCTAGAAGAACAAAATTTTTAGAGGCAAGTGGAATTTGTGTACTTGTCATTACCACCACGTATCATCAAGATTGGGTGAAGAAATATTTGCTGCTATTTCTGAAACTCATAATTTATAGGAAGCTTGGCAACCCTTTTTAATGAAAGTGCTTTTCCACAGTCTCTGCTTAGGGCTACTTGAAGAGGAAACAAACCATAGAGACAAAACTGAGAACTACTTTTTTTTTGTCAAGTTTCAAAGAGCGACTACAAACCATGTTGGATTTAGAGTTCCAAATTAATCTATCTATATAGGAGTGAACAGAGGGAAACCTAAATATAAAAACGACTACTGTAGACCAACGCTTCAACCTAGAAGAACAAAATTTGATGAGCCAAGTGGGATTTGTGTCCTTGTCATTACCACCAGGTATCATCCAGATTTGGGTGAAAAAATATTTGCTGGTATTTCGGAAACTTGTAATTTCTTGGAAGCTTGGCAACCCCTTTCAATGAAAGTGCTTTTCCACAGTCTCTGCTTAGGGCTACTTGAAGAGGAAACAAACCATAGAGAGAAATTTGAGAACTCCTTTATTTTGTCAAGTTTCAAAGAGCTACTACAACCATGTTGGATTTAGAGTTCCAAATTATCTATCTACATAGAAGAGAAAAGAGTGAAACCTAAACATAAAAACTCATACTGTAGATGAACGCTTCAACCTAGAAGAACAAAATTTGGTGAGCCATGTGGGATTTGTGTACCGATCATTACCACCAAGTATCATCAAGATTGGGTGAAAAAATATTTGCTGGTGTTTCAGAAACTCGTTATTTCTTGGAAGCTTGGCAACCCCTTTCAATGAAAGTGCTATTCCACAGTCTCTACTTAGGGCTACTTGAAGAGGAAACAAACCGTAGAGACAAAACTGAGAACTACTTTTTTTTTGTTAAGTTTCAAAGAGCGACTACAAATAATGTTGGATTTAGAGTTCCAAATTAATCTATCTATATAGGAGAGAACAGAGGGAAAACTAAATATAAAAACGACTAAGGTAGACGAACGCTTCAACCTAGAAGAACAAAATTTGGTGAGCCAAGTGGGATTTGTGTACTTGTCATTTCCACCACGTATCATCAAGATTGGGTGAAAAAATATTTGCTGGTATTTCGGAAACTCGTTATTTCTTGGAAGAGTGGCAACCCTTTTTAATGAAAGTGCTTTTCCACAGTCTCTGCTTAGGGCTAATTGAAGAAAAAACAAACCATAGAGACAAAACTGAGAACTACATTTTTTTGTCAAGTTTCAAAGAGCATCTACAAACCATGTTGGATTTAGAGTTCCAAATTAATCTATCTATATAGGAGAGAACAGAGGAAAACCTAAATATAAAAACGACTACTGTAGCCGAACACTTCAACCTAGAAGAACAAAATTTTGTGAGCCAAATTGGAGTTGTGTACTTGTCATTACCACCACGTATCATCAAGATTGGGTAAAAAAATATTTGCTGGTATTTCGGAAACTCGTTATTTCTTAGAAGCTTTGCAACCTCTCTCAATGAAAGTGCTTTCCACAGTCTGTGAATAGGGCTACTTGAAGAGGAAACAAACCATAGCGACAAAACTGAGAACTCCTTTATTTTGTCAAGTTTCAAAGAGCTACTACAAACCATGTTGGATTTAGAGTTCCAAATTCATCTATCTATATAGGAGAGAAGAGAGGGAAACCTGAAAATATAAACTGCTTCTGTAAACGAACGCTTCAACCTGGAAGACCAAAATATGGTGTGTCAAGAGGGATTTGTGTACAGATCATTAACACCAAGTATCATCAAGATTGGGTGAAAAAATATTTGCTGGTATTTCGGAAACTCGTTATTTCTTGGAAGCTTGGCAACCCCTCTCAATGAAAGTGCATTTCACAGTCTGTGCCTTGGGCTACTTGAAGGGGAAACAAAACATAGAGACAAAACTGAGAACTCCTTTATTTTGTCAAGTTTCAAAGAGCTACTACAAACCATGTTGGATTTAGAGTTCCAAATTCATCTATATATATAGGAGAGAACAGAGTGAAACCAACAATAAAAACTGCATTGTAAACGAACGCTTCCTCCTAGAAGAACAAAATTTTTAGAGGCAAGTGGAATTTGTGTACTTGTCATTACCACCACGTATCATCAAGATTGGGTGAAGAAATATTTGCTGCTATTTCTGAAACAAATAATTTATAGGAAGCTTGGCAACCCTTTTTAATGAAAGTGCTTTTCCACAGTCTCTGCTTAGGGCTACTTGAAGAGGAAACAAACCATAGAGACAAAACTGAGAACTACTTTTTTTTTTGTCAAGTTTCAAAGAGCGACTACAAACCATGTTGGATTTAGAGTTCCAAATTAATCTATCTATATAGGAGTGAACAGAGGGAAACCTAAATATAAAAACGACTACTGTAGACCAACGCTTCAACCTAGAAGAACAAAATTTGATGAGCCAAGTGGGATTTGTGTCCTTGTCATTACCACCAGGTATCATCCAGATTTGGGTGAAAAAATATTTGCTGGTATTTCGGAAACTTGTAATTTCTTGGAAGCTTGGCAACCCCTTTCAATGAAAGTGCTTTTCCACAGTCTCTGCTTAGGGCTACTTGAAGAGGAAACAAACCATAGAGAGAAATTTGAGAACTCCTTTATTTTGTCAAGTTTCAAAGAGCTACTACAACCATGTTGGATTTAGAGTTCCAAATTATCTATCTACATAGAAGAGAAAAGAGTGAAACCTAAACATAAAAACTCATACTGTAGATGAACGCTTCAACCTAGAAGAACAAAATTTGGTGAGCCATGTGGGATTTGTGTACCGATCATTACCACCAAGTATCATCAAGATTGGGTGAAAAAATATTTGCTGGTGTTTCAGAAACTCGTTATTTCTTGGAAGCTTGGCAACCCCTTTCAATGAAAGTGCTATTCCACAGTCTCTACTTAGGGCTACTTGAAGAGGAAACAAACCGTAGAGACAAAACTGAGAACTACTTTTTTTTTTGTTAAGTTTCAAAGAGCGACTACAAATAATGTTGGATTTAGAGTTCCAAATTAATCTATCTATATAGGAGAGAACAGAGGGAAAACTAAATATAAAAACGACTACTGTAGACGAACGCTTCAACCTTGAAGAACAAAATTTGGTGAGCCAAGTGGGATTTGTGTACTTGTCATTTCCACCAAGTATCATCAAGATTGGGTGAAAAAATATTTGCTGGTATTTCAGAAACTCGTAATTTATAGGAAGCTTGGCAACCCTTTTTAATTAAAGTGCTTTTCCACAGTCTCTGCTTAGGGCTAATTGAAGAAAAAACAAACCATAGCGACAAAACTGAGAACTACATTTTTTTGTCAAGTTCCAAAGAGCGACTACAAACCATGTTGGATTTAGAGTTCCAAATTAATCTATCTATATAGGAGAGAACAGAGGAAAACCTAAATATAAAAACGACTACTGTAGCCGAACGCTTCAACCTAGAAAAACAAAATTTGGTGAGCCAAATTGGAGTTGTGTACTTGTCATTACCACCACGTATCATCAAGATTGGGTAAAAAAATATTTGCTGGTATTTCGGAAACTCGTTATTTCTTAGAAGCTTTGCAACCTCTCTCAATGAAAGTGCTTTTCCACAGTCTGTGCCTAGGGCTACTTGAAGAGGAAACAAACCATAGCGACAAAACTGAAAACTCCTTTATTTTGTCAAGTTTCAAAGAGCTACTACAAACCATGTTGGATTTAGAGTTCCAAATTCATCTATCTATATAGGAGAGAAGAGAGGGAAACCTGAAAATATAAACTGCTTCTGTAAACGAACGCTTCAACCTAGAAGACCAAAATGTGGTGTGTCAAGTGGGATTTGTGTACCGATCATTACCACCAAGTATCATCAAGATTGGGTGAAAAAATATTTGCTGGTATTTCGGAAACTCGTTATTTCTTGGAAGCTTGGAAATCCCTCTCAATGAAAGTGCATTTCCACAGTGTGTGCCTTCGGCTACTTGAAGGGGAAACAAAACATAGAGACAAAACTGAGAACTCCTTTATTTTGTCAAGTTTCAAAGAGCTACTACAAACCATGTTGGATTTAGAGTTCCAAATTCATCTATGTATATAGGAGAGAACAGAGTGAAACCAAAAATAAAAACTGCACTGTAAATGAAAGCTTCCTCCTAGAAGAACAAAATTTTTAGAGGCAAGTGGAATTTGTGTACTTGTCATTACCACCACGTATCATCAAGATTGGGTGAAAAAATATTTGCTGCTATTTCTGAAACTCGTAATTTATAGGAAGCTTGGCAACCCTTTTTAATGAAAGTGCTTTTCCACAGTCTCTGCTTAGGGCTACTTGAAGAGGAAACAAACCATAGAGACAAAACTGAGAACTACTTTTTTTTTTTGTCAAGTTTCAAAGAGCGACTACAAACCATGTTGAATTTAGAGTTCCAAATTAATCTATCTATATAGGAGTGAACAGAGGGAAACCTAAATATAAAAACGACTACTGTAGACCAACGCTTCAACCTAGAAGAACAAAATTTGATGAGCCAAGTGGGATTTGTGTCCTTGTCATTAGCACCAGGTATCATCCAGATTTGGGTGAAAAAATATTTGCTGGTATTTCGGAAACTCGTAATTTCTTGGAAGCTTTGCAACCCCTTTCAATGAAAGTGCTTTTCAACAGTCTCTGCTTAGGGCTACTTGAAGAGGAAACAAACCATAGAGAGAAATTTGAGAACTCCTTTATTTTGTCAAGTTTCAAAGAGCTACTACAAACCATGTTGGATTTAGAGTACCAAATTCATCTATCTACATAGAAGAGAAAAGAGTGAAACCTAAACATAAAAACTCATACTGTAGATGAACGCTTCAACCTAGAAGAACAAAATTTGGTGAGCCATGTGGGATTTGTGTACCGATCATTTCCACCAAGTATCATCAAGATTGGGTGAAAAAATATTTGCTGGTGTTTCAGAAACTCGTTATTTCTTGGAAGCTTGGCAACCCCATTCAATGAAAGTGCTTTTCCACAGTCTCTGCTTAGGGCTACTTGAAGAGGAAACAAAGCATAGAGACAAAATTGAGAACTATTTATTTGTCAAGTTTCAAAGAACTACTACAAACCATGTTGGATTTAGAGTTCCATATTCATCTATCTATATAGGAGAGAACAGAGTGAAAGCTAAAAAGAAAAACTGCTACTTGAAACGAACGCTTCAACCTAGAAGAACAAAATTTGGTGAGCCAAGTGGGATTTGTGTACTTGTCATTACCACGACGTATCATCCAGACTGGGTGAAAAAATATTTGCTGGTATTTCGGAAACTCATAATTTCTTGTTAGCTTGGCAACCCCTGTCAATGAAAGTGCTTTTCCACAGTCTTTCTTAGGGCTACTTGAAGAGGAAAGAAATTATAGAGACAAAACTGAGAACTCCTTTATTTTGTCAAGTTTCAAAGAGCTACTACAAACCATGTTGGATTTAGAGTTCCCAATTCATCTATCTACATAGGAGAGAACAGAGTGAAACGTAAACATAAAAACTGCTACTCTAGACGAACGCTTCAACCTAGAAGAACAAAATTTGGTGAGCCAAGTGGGATTTGTGTACTGATCATTACCACCAAGTATCATGAAGATTTGGTAAAAAAATATTTGCTGGTATTTCAGAAACTCGTTATTTCTTAGAAGCTTGGCAACCCCTCGCAATGAAAGTGATTTTCCACAGTCTGTGCCTAGGGCTACTAGAAGAGGAATCAAATCATAAAGACAAAACTGAAAAGTAGTTTTTTTTTTCAAGTTTCAAAGAGCTACTACAAACCTTGGTTGATTTAGAGTTCCAAAGTCATCTATCTATATAGGAGAGAACAGAGGGTAACCTAAAAATAAAAACTGCTACTCTAAACGAACGCTTCAACCTAGAAGAACAAAGTTTGGTGAGCCAAGTGGGATTAGTGTACTTGTCATTACCACCAAGTATCATCAAGATTGGGTGAAAAAATATTTGCTGGTATTTAGGAAACTCATTATTTCTTAGAAGCTTGGCAACCCCACTCAATGAAATTGATTTTCCACAGTCTGTGCCTAGGGCTACTTGAAGAGGAAACAAACCATAGAGACAAAACTGAGAACTCCTTTATTTTGTCAAGTTTCAAAGAGCTACTACAAACCATGTTGGATTTAGAGTTCCAAATTCATCTATCTATATAGGAGCGAACAGAGGGAAACCTAAAAATAAAAACTGCTACGGTAAACGAACGCTTCAACCTAGAAGAACAAAATTTGGTGAGCCAAGTGTGATTTGTGTACTGATCATTAAGACCAAGTATCATCAAGATTGGGTGAAAAAATATTTGCTGCTATTTCGGAAACTCGTTATTTCTTAGAAGCTTGGCTACCCCTCTCAATGAATGTGCTTTTCCCCAGTCTGTGCCTAGGGCTATTTCAAGAGGAAACAAACCATAGAGACAAAACTGAGAACTTTTTTCTTTGGTCAAGTTTCAAAGAGCTACTACAAACCATGTTGGATTTAGAGTTCCAAATTCATCTATCTATATAGGAGAGAACAGAGTGAAACCTAAAAATATAAACTGCTACTGTAAACGAACTCTTCAACCAAGAAGAACACAATTTTGTGAGCCAAGTGGGATTTGTGCACTTGTCATTACCACCGAGTATCATCAAGATTGGGTGAAAAAATATTTGCTGGTATTTAGGAAACTCGTTATTTCTTAGAAGCTTGGGAAACCCTCTCAATGAAAGTGCTTTTCCACAGTCCGTGCCTAGGGCTACTTGAAGAGGAAACAAACCATAGAGACAAAACTGAGAACTCCTTTATTTTATGAAGTTTCAAAGAGGTAGTACAAACCATGTTGGATTTATAGTTCCAAATTCATCTATCTATATAGGAGAGAACTGAGTGAAACCTAAAAATAAAAACTGCTACGGTAAACGAACGCTTCAACCTCGAAGAACAAAATTTGGTGAGCCAAGTGGGATTTGTGTACTTGTCATTAATACCAAGTATCATCAAGTTTGGGTGAAAAACTGTTTGCTGGTATTTCGGAAACTTGTAATTTCTTGGAAGCTTGGCAACCCCTTTCAATGAAAGTGCTTTTCCACATTCTCTGCTGAGGGATACTTGAGGAGGAAACAAATAATAGAGACAAAACTGAGAACGCCTTTATTTTGTCAAGTTTCAAAGAGCTACTACAAACCATGTTGGATTTATAGTTCCAAATTCATCTATCTATATAGGAGAGAACAGAGGGACACCTAAAATTATAAACTGCTACTGTAAACGAACGCTTCAACCTAGAAGAACCAATTTTGGTGAGTCAAGTTGAATTTGTGTACTGATCATTACCACCAGTATCATCAAGATTGGGTGAAAAAATATTTGCTGCTATTTTGGAAACTCGTTATTTCTTAGAAGCTTGAAAACAACTCTCAATGCAAGTGCTTTTCCACTGTCTGTGCCTAGGGCTACTTGAAGAGGAAACAAACCATAGAGATAAAACTGAGAACTCCTTTATTTTGACAAGTTTCAATGAGCTACTGCAAACCATGTTGGATTTAGAGTTCCAAATTCATCTATCTATATGGGAGAGAACAGAGTAAAACCTAAAAATAAAAACTGCTACTGTAAACGAACGCTTCATCATAGAAGAACACAATTTGGTGAGCCAAGTGTCATTTGTGTACTGATCATTACCACCACGTATCATCAAGATTGGGTGAAAAAATATTTGCTGGTATTTCAGAAACTCGTTATTTCTTAGAAGCTTGGCAACCCCTATGAATGAATGTGCTTTTCCACAGTCTGTGCCTAGGGCTATTTGAAGAGGAAACAAACCATAGAGACAAAACTGAGAACTTTTTTATTTTGGCAAGGTTCAAAGAGCTACTACAAACCATGTTGGATTTAGAGTTCCAAATTCATCTATCTATATAGGAGAGAACAGAGGGAAACCTAAAAATAAAAACTGCTACTGTAAACAAACGCTTCAACCTAGAAGAGCAAAATTTGGTGAGCCAAGTGGGATTTGTGTACTTGTCATTACCACCAAGTATCATCAAGATTGGGTGAAAAAATATATGCTGGTATTTCGAAAAACCCATAATTTCTTGGGAGCTTTGCAAACCCTTTCAATGAAAGTGCTTTTCAACAGTCTCTGCTTAGGCCTACTTGAAGAGGAAACAAATCATAAAGACAAAACAGAGAACTCCTTTATTTTTTCAAGTTTCAAAGAGCTACTACAAACCATGTTGGATTTAGAGTTCCAAATTCATCTATCTATATAGGAGAGAACAGAGGAAAATCTAAAAATATAAACTGCTACTGTAAACGAACTCTTCAACCAAGAAGAACACAATTTCCTGAGCCAAGTGGGATTTCTGTACTTATCATTACAACCACGTATCATCAAGACTGGGTGAAAAAATATTTGCTAGTATTTCTAAAACTCGTTATTTCTTAGAAGTTTGTCAACCCCTCTCAATGAAAGTGCTTTTCCACAGTCTGTGGCTAGGGCTACTTGAAGGGGAAACAATCCATAGAGAATAAACTGAGAACTACTTTATTTTGTCAAGTTTCAAAGACCTACTACAAACCATGTTGGATTTAGAGTTCCAAATTCATCTATGTATATAGGAGAGAACAGAGTGAAACCAAAAATAAAAACTGCACTGTAAATGAAAGCTTCCTCCTAGAAGAACAAAATTTTTAGAGGCAAGTGGAATTTGTGTACTTGTCATTACCACCACGTATCATCAAGATTGGGTGAAAAAATATTTGCTGCTATTTCTGAAACTCGTAATTTATAGGAAGCTTGGCAACCCTTTTTAATGAAAGTGCTTTTCCACAGTCTCTGCTTAGGGCTACTTGAAGAGGAAACAAACCATAGAGACAAAACTGAGAACTACTTTTTTTTTTTGTCAAGTTTCAAAGAGCGACTACAAACCATGTTGAATTTAGAGTTCCAAATTAATCTATCTATATAGGAGTGAACAGAGGGAAACCTAAATATAAAAACGACTACTGTAGACCAACGCTTCAACCTAGAAGAACAAAATTTGATGAGCCAAGTGGGATTTGTGTCCTTGTCATTAGCACCAGGTATCATCCAGATTTGGGTGAAAAAATATTTGCTGGTATTTCGGAAACTCGTAATTTCTTGGAAGCTTTGCAACCCCTTTCAATGAAAGTGCTTTTCAACAGTCTCTGCTTAGGGCTACTTGAAGAGGAAACAAACCATAGAGAGAAATTTGAGAACTCCTTTATTTTGTCAAGTTTCAAAGAGCTACTACAAACCATGTTGGATTTAGAGTACCAAATTCATCTATCTACATAGAAGAGAAAAGAGTGAAACCTAAACATAAAAACTCATACTGTAGATGAACGCTTCAACCTAGAAGAACAAAATTTGGTGAGCCATGTGGGATTTGTGTACCGATCATTTCCACCAAGTATCATCAAGATTGGGTGAAAAAATATTTGCTGGTGTTTCAGAAACTCGTTATTTCTTGGAAGCTTGGCAACCCCATTCAATGAAAGTGCTTTTCCACAGTCTCTGCTTAGGGCTACTTGAAGAGGAAACAAAGCATAGAGACAAAATTGAGAACTATTTATTTGTCAAGTTTCAAAGAACTACTACAAACCATGTTGGATTTAGAGTTCCATATTCATCTATCTATATAGGAGAGAACAGAGTGAAAGCTAAAAAGAAAAACTGCTACTTGAAACGAACGCTTCAACCTAGAAGAACAAAATTTGGTGAGCCAAGTGGGATTTGTGTACTTGTCATTACCACGACGTATCATCCAGACTGGGTGAAAAAATATTTGCTGGTATTTCGGAAACTCATAATTTCTTGTTAGCTTGGCAACCCCTGTCAATGAAAGTGCTTTTCCACAGTCTTTCTTAGGGCTACTTGAAGAGGAAAGAAATTATAGAGACAAAACTGAGAACTCCTTTATTTTGTCAAGTTTCAAAGAGCTACTACAAACCATGTTGGATTTAGAGTTCCCAATTCATCTATCTACATAGGAGAGAACAGAGTGAAACGTAAACATAAAAACTGCTACTCTAGACGAACGCTTCAACCTAGAAGAACAAAATTTGGTGAGCCAAGTGGGATTTGTGTACTGATCATTACCACCAAGTATCATGAAGATTTGGTAAAAAAATATTTGCTGGTATTTCAGAAACTCGTTATTTCTTAGAAGCTTGGCAACCCCTCGCAATGAAAGTGATTTTCCACAGTCTGTGCCTAGGGCTACTAGAAGAGGAATCAAATCATAAAGACAAAACTGAAAAGTAGTTTTTTTTTTCAAGTTTCAAAGAGCTACTACAAACCTTGGTTGATTTAGAGTTCCAAAGTCATCTATCTATATAGGAGAGAACAGAGGGTAACCTAAAAATAAAAACTGCTACTCTAAACGAACGCTTCAACCTAGAAGAACAAAGTTTGGTGAGCCAAGTGGGATTAGTGTACTTGTCATTACCACCAAGTATCATCAAGATTGGGTGAAAAAATATTTGCTGGTATTTAGGAAACTCATTATTTCTTAGAAGCTTGGCAACCCCACTCAATGAAATTGATTTTCCACAGTCTGTGCCTAGGGCTACTTGAAGAGGAAACAAACCATAGAGACAAAACTGAGAACTCCTTTATTTTGTCAAGTTTCAAAGAGCTACTACAAACCATGTTGGATTTAGAGTTCCAAATTCATCTATCTATATAGGAGCGAACAGAGGGAAACCTAAAAATAAAAACTGCTACGGTAAACGAACGCTTCAACCTAGAAGAACAAAATTTGGTGAGCCAAGTGTGATTTGTGTACTGATCATTAAGACCAAGTATCATCAAGATTGGGTGAAAAAATATTTGCTGCTATTTCGGAAACTCGTTATTTCTTAGAAGCTTGGCTACCCCTCTCAATGAATGTGCTTTTCCCCAGTCTGTGCCTAGGGCTATTTCAAGAGGAAACAAACCATAGAGACAAAACTGAGAACTTTTTTCTTTGGTCAAGTTTCAAAGAGCTACTACAAACCATGTTGGATTTAGAGTTCCAAATTCATCTATCTATATAGGAGAGAACAGAGTGAAACCTAAAAATATAAACTGCTACTGTAAACGAACTCTTCAACCAAGAAGAACACAATTTTGTGAGCCAAGTGGGATTTGTGCACTTGTCATTACCACCGAGTATCATCAAGATTGGGTGAAAAAATATTTGCTGGTATTTAGGAAACTCGTTATTTCTTAGAAGCTTGGGAAACCCTCTCAATGAAAGTGCTTTTCCACAGTCCGTGCCTAGGGCTACTTGAAGAGGAAACAAACCATAGAGACAAAACTGAGAACTCCTTTATTTTATGAAGTTTCAAAGAGGTAGTACAAACCATGTTGGATTTATAGTTCCAAATTCATCTATCTATATAGGAGAGAACTGAGTGAAACCTAAAAATAAAAACTGCTACGGTAAACGAACGCTTCAACCTCGAAGAACAAAATTTGGTGAGCCAAGTGGGATTTGTGTACTTGTCATTAATACCAAGTATCATCAAGTTTGGGTGAAAAACTGTTTGCTGGTATTTCGGAAACTTGTAATTTCTTGGAAGCTTGGCAACCCCTTTCAATGAAAGTGCTTTTCCACATTCTCTGCTGAGGGATACTTGAGGAGGAAACAAATAATAGAGACAAAACTGAGAACGCCTTTATTTTGTCAAGTTTCAAAGAGCTACTACAAACCATGTTGGATTTATAGTTCCAAATTCATCTATCTATATAGGAGAGAACAGAGGGACACCTAAAATTATAAACTGCTACTGTAAACGAACGCTTCAACCTAGAAGAACCAATTTTGGTGAGTCAAGTTGAATTTGTGTACTGATCATTACCACCAGTATCATCAAGATTGGGTGAAAAAATATTTGCTGCTATTTTGGAAACTCGTTATTTCTTAGAAGCTTGAAAACAACTCTCAATGCAAGTGCTTTTCCACTGTCTGTGCCTAGGGCTACTTGAAGAGGAAACAAACCATAGAGATAAAACTGAGAACTCCTTTATTTTGACAAGTTTCAATGAGCTACTGCAAACCATGTTGGATTTAGAGTTCCAAATTCATCTATCTATATGGGAGAGAACAGAGTAAAACCTAAAAATAAAAACTGCTACTGTAAACGAACGCTTCATCATAGAAGAACACAATTTGGTGAGCCAAGTGTCATTTGTGTACTGATCATTACCACCACGTATCATCAAGATTGGGTGAAAAAATATTTGCTGGTATTTCAGAAACTCGTTATTTCTTAGAAGCTTGGCAACCCCTATGAATGAATGTGCTTTTCCACAGTCTGTGCCTAGGGCTATTTGAAGAGGAAACAAACCATAGAGACAAAACTGAGAACTTTTTTATTTTGGCAAGGTTCAAAGAGCTACTACAAACCATGTTGGATTTAGAGTTCCAAATTCATCTATCTATATAGGAGAGAACAGAGGGAAACCTAAAAATAAAAACTGCTACTGTAAACAAACGCTTCAACCTAGAAGAGCAAAATTTGGTGAGCCAAGTGGGATTTGTGTACTTGTCATTACCACCAAGTATCATCAAGATTGGGTGAAAAAATATATGCTGGTATTTCGAAAAACCCATAATTTCTTGGGAGCTTTGCAAACCCTTTCAATGAAAGTGCTTTTCAACAGTCTCTGCTTAGGCCTACTTGAAGAGGAAACAAATCATAAAGACAAAACAGAGAACTCCTTTATTTTTTCAAGTTTCAAAGAGCTACTACAAACCATGTTGGATTTAGAGTTCCAAATTCATCTATCTATATAGGAGAGAACAGAGGAAAATCTAAAAATATAAACTGCTACTGTAAACGAACTCTTCAACCAAGAAGAACACAATTTCCTGAGCCAAGTGGGATTTCTGTACTTATCATTACAACCACGTATCATCAAGACTGGGTGAAAAAATATTTGCTAGTATTTCTAAAACTCGTTATTTCTTAGAAGTTTGTCAACCCCTCTCAATGAAAGTGCTTTTCCACAGTCTGTGGCTAGGGCTACTTGAAGGGGAAACAATCCATAGAGAATAAACTGAGAACTACTTTATTTTGTCAAGTTTCAAAGACCTACTACAAACCATGTTGGATTTAGAGTTCCAAATTCATCTATCTATATGGGAGAGAACAGAGTGAAACCTATAAATAAAAACTGCTACTGTAAACGGACTCTTCCACCTAGAAGAACACAATTTTGTGAGCCAAATGGCATTTGTGTACTGATCATTACAACCACGTATCATCAATATTGGGTGAAAAAATATTTGCTGCTATTTCGGAAACTCGTTATTTCTTAGAAGCTTGGCAACCCCTCTCAATTAATGTGCTTTTCCCCAGACTGTGCCTAGGGCCATTTGAAGAGGAAACAAACCATAGCGACAAAACTGAGAACTTTTTTATTTTGTCAAGTTTCACAGAGCTACTACAAACCATGTTGGATTTAGAGTTCCATATTCATCTATCTATATATGAGAGAATAGAGAGAAACCTAAAAATAAAAACTGCTACTGTAAACGAACGCTTCAACCTAGAAGAGCAAAATTTGGTGAGCCAAGTGAGATTTGTGTACTTGTCATTACCACTAAGTATCATCAAGATTGGGTGAAAAAATATTTGCTGGTATTTCGCAAACCCGTAATTTCTTGGGAGCTTGGCAAATTTTTTCAATGAAAATGCTTTTCCACAGTCTCTGCTTTGGGCTACATGAAGAGGAAACAAATCATAGAGACAATACTGAGAACTCCATTATTTTGTCAAGTTTCAAAGAGCTACTACAAACAATGTTGGATTTAGAGTTCCAAATTCATCAATCTATATAGGAGAGAACAGAGGGAAACCTAAAAATATAAACTGCTACTGTAAACGAACGCTTCAACCTAGAAGAACAAAATTTGGTGAGCCAACTGGGATTTGTGTACTTGTCATTACCACCAAGTATCATCAAGATTGGGTGAAAAAATATTTGCTGGTATTTCGGAAACTCATTATTTCTTAGAAGCCTGGCAACCCATCTCAATGAAAGTGCTTTTGCACAGTCTGTGCCTAGGGCTACTTGAAGAGGAAACAAAACATAGGACAAAACTGAGAACTCCTTCATTTTGTCAAGTTTCAAAGAGCTACTACAAACCATGTTGGATTTAGAGTTCCAAATTCATCTATTTATATAAAGAGAACAGAGTGAAACCTAAAAATAAAAACTGCTACTGTAAACGAACTCTTCAACCTAGAAGAACACAATTGGTGAGCCAAGTGGTATTTGTGTACTGATCATTACCACCAAGTATCATCAGGATTGGGTGAAAAAATATTTGCTGGTATTTCGGAAACTCGTTATTTCTTAGAAGCTTGGGAAACCCTCTCAATGAAAGTGCTTTTCCACAGTCTCTGCTTAGGGATACTTGAGGATTAAACAAATCATAGAGACAAAACTGAGAACTCCTTTATTTTCTCAAGTTTCAAAGAGCTACTACAAACCATGTTGGATTTAGAGTTCCAAATTCATCTATCTATATAGGAGAGAACTGAGTGAAACCAAAAATAAAAACTGCTACTGTAAACGAACGCTTCAACCTCGAAGAACAAACTTTGGTGAGCCAAGTGGAATTTGTGTACTTGTCATTAACACCAAGTATCATCAAGATTGGGTGAAAAACTGTTTCCTGATATTTCGGAAACTTGTAATTTCTTTGAAGCTTGGCAACCCCTTTCAATGAAAGTGCTTTTCCACAGTCTCTGCTTAGGGATACTTGAGGATTAAACAAATCATAGAGACAAAACTGAGAACTCCTTTATTTTCTCAAGTTTCAAAGAGCTACTACAAACCATGTTGGATTTAGAGTTCCAAATTCATCTATCTATATAGGAGAGAACAGAGGGACACCTAAAAATATAAACTGCTACTGTAAACGAACGCTTCAACATAGAAGAACCAAATTTGGTGAGTCAAGTGGAATTTGTGTACTGATCATTACCACCAGTATCATCAAGATTGGGTGAAAAAATATTTGCTGGTATTTCGGAAACTCGTTATTTTTTAGAAGCTTGGGAAACCCTCTCAATGAAAGTGCTTTTCCACAGTCTGTGCCTAGGGCTACTTGAAGAGGAAACAAACCATAGAGACAAAACTGAGAACTCCTTTATTTTATGAAGTTTCAAAGAGGTACTACAAACCATGTTGGATTTAGAGTTCCAAATTCATCTATCTATATAGGAGAGAACTGAGTGAAACCTAAAAATAAAAACTGCTACTGTAAACGAACGCTTCAACATCGAAGAACAAACTTTGGTGAGCCAAGTGGAATTTGTGTACTTGTCATTAACACCAAGTATCATCAAGATTGGGTGAAAAACTGTTTCCTGATATTTCGGAAACTTGTAATTTCTTTGAAGCTTGGCAACCCCTTTCAATGAAAGTGCTTTTCCACAGTCTCTGCTTAGGGATACTTGAGGAGGAAACAAATCATAGAGACAAAACTGAGAACTCCTTTATTTTCTCAAGTTTCAAAGAGCTACTACAAACCATGTTGGATTTAGAGTTCCAAATTCATCTATCTATATAGGAGAGAACAGAGGGACACCTAAAAATATAAACTGCTACTGTAAATGAACGCTTCAACGTAGAAGAACCAAATTTGGTGAGTCAAGTGGAATTTGTGTACTGATCATTACCACCAGTATCATCAAGATTGGGTGAAAAAATATTTGCTGGTATTTCGGAAACTCGTTATTTTTTAGAAGCTTGGGAAACCCTCTCAATGAAAGTGCTTTTCCACAGTCTGTGCCTAGGGCTACTTGAAGAGGAAACAAACCATAGAGACAAAACTGAGAACTCCTTTATTTTATGAAGTTTCAAAGAGGTACTACAAACCATGTTGGATTTAGAGTTCCAAATTCATCTATCTATATAGGAGAGAACTGAGTGAAACCTAAAAATAAAAACTGCTACTGTAAACGAACGCTTCAACCTCGAAGAACAAACTTTGGTGAGCCAAGTGGAATTTGTGTACTTGTCATTAACACCAAGTATCATCAAGATTGGGTGAAAAACTGTTTGCTGATATTTCGGTAACTTGTAATTTCTTGGAAGCTTGGCAACCCCTTTCAATGAAAGTGCTTTTCCACAGTATCTGCTTAGGGATACTTGAGGAGGAAACAAATCATAGAGACAAAACTGAGAACTCCTTTATTTTCTCAAGTTTCAAAGAGCTACTACAAACCATGTTGGATTTAGAGTTCCAAATTCATCTATCTATATAGGAGAGAACACAGAGAAACCTAAAAATAAAAACTGCTACTGAAAACGAACGCTTCAACCTAGAAGAACAAAATTTGGTGAGCCAAGTGGGATTTGTGTACTTGTCATTACCACCACGTATCATCAAGATTGGGTGAAAAAATATTTGCTGGTATTTCGGAAAATCGTAAATTCTTGGAAGCTTGGCAACTCCTTTCAATGAAAGTGCTTTTCCACAGTCTCTGTTTAGGGCTACTTGAAGAGGAAACAAATCAGAGAGACAAAACTGAGAAGTACTTTATTTTGTCAAGTTTCAAAGAGCTTGTACAAACCATGTTGGACTTAGAGTTCCAAATTCAGCTATCTATATATGAGAGAACAGAGGGAAACCTAAATATAAAAACTGCTACTGTACACGAACGCTTCAAACTAGAAGAACAAAATTTGGTGAGTCAAGTGGGATTGGAGTACTGATTATTACCACCATGTATCATCAAGATTTTGTGAAAAAATATTTGCTGGTATCTCGGAAACTCGTTATTTCTTAGAAGCTTGGCAAACGCTCTCAATGAAAGTGCTTTTCCACAGTCTGTGCCTAGGGCTACTTGAAGAGGAAACAAACCGTTGAGAAAAAACTTAGAACTCCTTTATTTTGTCAAGTTTCAACGAGCTACTACAAACCATGTTGGATTTAGATTTCCAAATTCATCTATCTATATAGGAGAGAACATAGTGAAACCTAAAAATAAAAACTGCTACTGTAAACGAATGCTTCAACCGAGAAGAACAAAATTTGGTGAGCCAAGTGGGATTTGTGTACTTGTAATTACCACCACTTATCATCAAGATTGGGTGAAAAAGTATTTGCTGGTATTTCGGAATCTCGTAATTTCTTGGAAGCTTGGCAACCCCTTTCAATGAAAGTGCTTTTACACAGTCTCTGCTTAGGGCTACTTGAAGGGGAAAGAAATCATAGAAACAAAACTGAGAACTACTTTTTTTTGTCAAATTTCAAAGAGCTACTACAAACCATGTTGGATTTAGAGTTCCAAATTCAGGTATCTATATAGGAAAGAACAGAGGGAAACCTAAAAATATAAACTGCTACTGTAAACGAACGCTTCAAACTAGAAGAAAAAAATTTGGTGAGTCAAGTGGGATTTCTGTACCGATCATTAGCACCAAGTATCATCAAGATTGGTTGAAAAATTATTTGCTTGTATTTCTAAAACTCATTATTTATTAGAGGCTTGGCAACCCCTCTCAATGAAAGTGCTTTTCCACAGTCTGTGCCTAGTGCTACTTGAAGAGGAAACAAACCATAGAGAGAAAACTGAGAACTACTTTATTTTGTCAAGTTTCAAAGAGCAACTACAAACCATGCTGGATTTAGATTTCCAAATTCATCTATCTATATAGGAGAGAACAAAGTGAAACCTAAAAATAAATACTGCTACTGTAAACCAACGCTTCAACCGAGAAGAACTAAATTTGGTGAGCCAAGTGGGATTTGTGTACTTGTCATTACCACCACTTATCATCAAGATTGGGTGAAAAAGTATTTGCTGGTATTTCGGAAACTCTTAATTTCTCGGAAGCTTGGCATCCCCTTTCAATGAAAGTGCTTTTCCACAGTCTCTGCTTTGGGCTACTTGAAGAGGAAAGAATCCATAGAGACAAAACTGAGAACTATTTTATGTTGTCAAGTTTCAAAGAGATACTACAAATACTACAAACCATGTTGGATTTAGATTTCCAAATTCATCTATCTATATAGGAGAGAACAAAGTGAAACCTAAAAATAAATACTGCTACTGTAAACGAACGCTTCAACCTAGAAGAACAAAATTTGGTGAGTCAAGTGGGATTAGTGTACCGATCATTACCACCAAGAATCATCCAGATTGGGTGAAAAAATATTTGCTGGTATTTCGGAAAACCGTTATTTCTTGGAAGCTTGGCAACCCCTTTCAATAAAAGTGCTTTTCCACAGTCTGTGCCTAGGGCTACTTGAAGAGGAAACAAACCATAGAGACAATACTGGGAACTCCTTTATTTTGTCAAGTTTCAAAGAGCTACTACAAACCATGTTGGATTTAGAGTTCCAAATTATTGTCTCTACATAGGAGAGACCAAAGTGAAACCTAAAAATAAAAACTGCTACTGTAAACGAACGCTTCAACCTAGAAGAACAAAATTTGGTGAGCCAAGTGGGATTTGTGTACTTGTCATTACCACCACGTATCATCAAGATTTCTTAAAAAAGTATTTTTTGGTATTTCGGAAAGTCGTAATTTCTTGGAAGCTTGGCAACTCCTTTCAATGAAAGTGCTTTTCCACAGTCTCTGCTTAGGGCTACTTGAAGAGGAAACAAATCATAGAGCCAAAACTGAGAACTACTTTTTTTTTGTCAATTTCAAAGAGCTACTACAAACCATGTTGGATTTAGAGTTCAAAATTCAGCTACCTATATAGAAGAGAAAAGAGGGAAACCTAAAAATATAAACTGCTACTGTAAGCGAACGCTTCAAACTAGAAGAACAAAATTTGGTGAGTCAAGTGGGATTTCTGTACCGATCATTACCACCAAGTATCATCAAGATTGGGTGAAAAAATATTTGCTGGTATTTCGAAAACTCATTATTTCTTAGAGGCTTGGCAACCCATCTCAATGAAAGGGCTTTTCCACAGTCTGTGCCTAGGGCTACTTGAAGAGGAAACAAACCATAGAGACAAAACAGAGAACTCCTTTATTTTGTCAAGTTTCAAAGAACTACTACAAACCGTGTTGGATGTAGAGTTCCAAATTCATCTATCTTTATAGAAGTGAACAGAGTGAAACTGAAATATAAAAACTGCTACTGATGATTAACGCTTCAACCTAGAAAAACAGAATTTGGTGAGCCAAGTGGGATTTGTGTACTTGTCATTAACACCAAGTATCATCAAGATTGGGTGAAAAAATATTTGCTGGTATTTCAGAAACTCGTAATTTCTTAGAAGCTTGGCAACCCCTCTCAATGAAAGTGCTTTCCAACAGTCTGTGCCTAGGGCTACTTGAAGAGGAAACAAACCATAGAGACAAAACTGAGAACACCTTTATTTTGTCAAGTTTCAAAGAGCTACTAAAAACAATGTTGGATTTAGAATTCCAAATTCATCTAACTATATAAGAGAGAACAGAGGGAAACCTAAAAATATAAACTGCTACTGTAAAGGAACGCTACAACCTAGAAGAACAAAATTTGGTGAGTCTGGTGGGATTTGTGTACTTGTCATTACCACCAAGTATCATCAAGATTGGGTGAAAAAATATTTGCTGGAATTTCGGAAACTCGTTATTTCTTGGAAGCTTGGCAACCCCTTTCAATGAAAATGCTTTTCCACAGTCTGTGCCTATGACTATTTGAAGAAAAAACAAACCATAGAGACAATACTGAGAACTCCTTTATTTTGTTAAGTTTCAAAGAGCTACTACAAACCATGTTGGATTTATAGTTCAAATTCATGTATCTATATAGAAGAGAACAGAGTGAAACCTAAATATAAAAACTGCTACTGTAGACGAACGCGTCAACCTAGAAGAACAAAATTTGGTGAGCCAAGTGGGATTGGTGTACTGATCATTACCACCATGTATCATCAAGATTGGGTGAAAAAAATTTACTGGTATTTCGGAAACTCGTTATTTCTTAGAATCTTGGCAACCCCTCTCAATGAGTGCTTTTCCACAGTCTGTGCCTAGGGCTACTTGAAGAGGAAACAAACCAAAGAGACAAACTGAGAACTCCTTTATTTTGTCAAGTTTCAAAGAGCTACTATAAACCATTTTGGATTTAGAGTTCCAAATTCATCTATCTATATAGGAGAGAACAAAGTGAAACCTAAAAATAAATACTGCTACTGTAAACGAACACTTCAACCTAGAAGAACAAATTGGTGAGCCTAGCGGGTTTGTGTACTTGTCATTACCAACCAGTATCGTCAAGATTGGGTGAAAAAGTATTTGCTGATATTTCGTAAACTCGTAATTTCTTTGGAAGCTTGGCAACACGTTTCAACGAAAGTGCTTTTCCACAGTATCTTCTTAGACTACTTGAAGAGGAAACAAATCATAGAGACAAAACTGAGAACTCCTTTGTTTTGTTAAGTTTCATAGAGCTACTACAAACCATGTTGGATTTAGAGTTCCAAATTAATCTATCAATATAAGAGAGGACAGAGTAAAACCTAAATATAAAAACTACTACTGTAGACGAACGCTTAAACCTAGAAGAACACAATTTGGTGAGCCAAGTGCGATTTGTGTACTGATCATTACCACCAAGTATCATCAAGTTTGGTTGAAAAAATATTTGCTGGTATTTCGGAAACTCGTTATTTCTTAGAAGTTTGGCAAACCCTCTCAATGCAAGTGCTTTTCCCCAGTCTGTGCCTAGGGCTACTTGAAGAGGAAACAAACCATAGAGACAAAACTGAGAACTCCTTTATTTTGTCAAGTTTCAAAAAGCTACTACAAACCATTTTGGATTTAGAGTTTCAAATTCATCTATCTATATAGGAGTGAACAAAGTGAAACCTAAAAATAAAAACTGCTACTGTAAACGAACCCTTCAACAGAGAAGAACCAAATTTGATGAAGCAAGTGGGATTTGTGGACTTGTCATTACCACCACTTATTATCAAGATTGGGTGAAAAAGTATTTGCTGGTATTTCGGAAACTCGTAATTTCTTGAAAGCTTGGCAACTCCTTTCAATTAAAGTGCTTTTCCACAGTCTCTGCTTAGGGCTACTTGAAGAGAAAACAAATCATAGAGACAAAACTGAGAACTCCTTTATTTTTTTCAAGTTTCAAAGAGCTACTACAAACCATGTTGGATTTAGAGTTCCAAATTCATCTATCTATATAGAAGAGAACAGAGTGAAACCTAAATATAAAAACTGCTACTGTTGACGAATGCTTCAACCTAGAAGAACAAAATTTGGTGAGCCAAGTTTGATTGTTGTACTGATCAATACCACCAAGTATCATCAAATTGGGTGAAAAAATATTTGCTGGTATTTCTGAAACTCGTTATTTCTTAGAAGCTTGGGAAACCCTCTCAATGAAAGTGCTTTTCCACAGTCTGTGCCTAGGGCTACTTGAAGAAGAAAGAAATCATAGAGACAAAACTGAGATCTCCTTTATTTTGTCTAGTTTCAAAGAGCTGCTACAAACCATGTTGGATTTCGAGTTCCAAATTCAATTATCAATATAAGAGAGAACAGAGTAAAACCTAAATATAAAAACTACTACTGTAGACGAACACTTAAACCTAGAAGAACACAATTTGGTGAGCCAAGTGGTATTTGTTTACTGATCATTACCACCAATTATCATCAAGATTGGGTGAAAAAATATTTGCTGGTATTTCGGAAACTCGTTATTTCTTAGAAGTTTGGCAAACCCTCTCAATGCAAGTGCTTTTCCCCAGTCTGTGCGTAGGGCTACTTGAAGAGGAAACAAATCATAGAGACAATACTGAGAACAATTTTATTTTGTCAAGTTTCAAAGAGCTACTACAAACCATGTTGGATTTAGAGTTCCAAATTCATCCATGTATATAGAAGAGAACAGAGTGAAACCTAAATATAAATACTGCTACTGTAGACGAACGCTACAACCTAGAAGAACAAAATTTGGTGAGAAAAGTGGGATTGTTGTACTGATCAATACCACCAAGTATCATCAAGATTGGGTGAAAAAATATTTGCTGGTATTTCGGAAACTAGTTATTTCTTAGAAGCTTGGCACCCCTCTCAATGAAAGTGATTTTCCCCAGTCTGGGCCTAGGGCTACTTGAAGAGGAAACAAACCATAGAGACAAAACTGAGATCGCCTTTATTTTGTCAAGTTTCAAAGAGCTACTACAAACCATGTTGGATTTAGAGTTCCAAATTCATCTATCAATATACGAGAGAACAGAGTAAAACCTAAATATAAAAACTACTACTGTAGACGAACGCTTAAACCTAGAAGAACACAATTTGGTGAGCCAAGTGGGATTTGTGTACTGATCATTACCAGCAAGTATCATCAAGATTGGGTGAAAAAATATTTGCTGGTATTTTGAAAACTCGTTATTTCTTAGAAGCTTGGCAAACCCTTTCAATGAAAGTGCTTTTCCACTGTCTCTGTTTAGGGCTACTTGAAGAGGAAACAAATCATAGAGACAAAACTGACAACTACTTTTTTTGTCAAGTTTCAAAGAGCTACTACAAACCATGTTGGATTTAGAGTTCCAAATTCAGCTATCTATATAGGAGAGAGCAGAGGGAAACCTAAAAATATAAACTGCTACTGTAAATGAACGCTTCAACCTAGAAGAATAAAATTTGGTGAGTCAAGTGGGATTTGTGTACCGATCATTCCCACCACGTATCATCAAGATTGGGTGAAAAAATATTTGCTGGTATTTCAGAAACTCGTTATTTCTTAGAAGTTTGGCAAACCCTCTCAATGCAAGTGCTTTTCCCCAGTCTGTGCCTAGGGCTACTTGAAGAGGAAACAAACCATACAGACAAAACTGAGAACTCCTTTATATGTCAAGTTTCAAAGAGCTAACAAACCATGTTGGATTTAGATTTTCAAATTCATCTATCTATATAGGAGAGAACAAAGTGAAACCTAAAAATAAAATCTGCTACCGTAAATGAACGCTTCAACTTAGAAGAACAAAATTTGTTGAGCCAAGTGGGATTTGTGTAATTGTTGTTACGACCACGTATCATCAAGATTGTGTGAAAAAGTATTTGCTGCTATTTCGGAAACTCGTAATTTCTTGGAAGATTGGCAACTCCTTTTATGAAAGTGCTTTTCCCAGCTCTGTTTATGTCTCCTTGGAGAGAAAACAAATCATAGAGACAAAACTGAGAACTCCTTTATTTTTTCAAGTTTCAAAGAGCTACTCAAAACCATGTTGATTTAGAGCTCCAAATTCATCTATCTATATAAGAGAGAACAGAGAAATACCCAAAAATATAAACTGCTATTGTAAACGAACGCTACAAACTAGAAGAACAAAATTTGGTGAGTCAAGTGTTAATTGTGTACCCATCATTACCACCAAGTATCATCAACATTGGTTAAAAAAATATTTGCTGGTATTTCGGAAACTCGTTATTTCTTAGAAGCTTTGCCACCCATAAAAATGAAAGTGCTTTTCCACAGTCTGTGCCTAGGGCTACTTGAAGAGGAAACAAACCATAGAGACAAAACTGAGAATTCCTTTATTTTGTCAGGTTTCAAAGAGCTACTACAAACCATGTTGGATTTAGAGTTCCAAATTCATCTATCTATATAGGAGAGAACACAGTGAAACCTAAAAATAAAAACTGCTATTGTAAAGGAACGCTTCAACCGAGAATTACAAAATTTGGCGAGCCAAGTGGGATTTGTGTATTTGTCATTACCAACACTTATCATCAAGATTGGGTGAAAAAGTATTTGCTGGTATTTCGGAAACCTCGTAATTTCTTGGAAGCTTGGCAACCCCTTTCAATGAAAGTGCTTTTCCACAGTCTGTGCCTAGGTCTACTTTAAGAGGATACAAACCATAGAGAAAAAACTGAGAACTAATTTATTTTGTCAAGTTTCAAAGAGCTACTACAAACTATGTTGGATTTAGAGTTCCAAATTTTTCGATCTATATAAGAGAGAACAGAGTGATACCTAAAAATAAAAACTGCTACTGTAAATGAACGCTTCAACCTAGAAGAACATAATTTGGTGAGCCAAGTGGAATTTGGGTACTTGTCATTACCACCTAGTATCATCAAGTTTGGGTGAAAAAATATTTGCTGCTATTTCGGAAACTCGTAATTTCTTGGAAGCTTGGCAACCCCTTTCAATGAAAGTGCGTTTCCACAGTCGCTGCTTAGGGCTACTTGAAGATTAAACAAACCATAGAGACAAAAAGGAGAACTCCTTTATTTGGTCAAGTTTCAAAGACCTACTACAAACCTTGTTGGATTTAGAGTTCCAAATTCATGTATCTATACAGAAGAGAACAGAGGGAAACCTAAATATAAAAACTGCTACTGTAGACGAACGCTTCATCCTAGAAGAACAAAATTTGGTGAGCCAAGTGGGATTTGTGTGCTTGTCATTACCACCAAGTATCATCAAGATTGGGTGAAAAAATATTTGCTGGTATTTCCGAAACTCGTTATTTCTTCGAAGCTTGGCAAACCCTTTCAATGAAAGTGCTTTTCCACTGTCTCTGTTTAGGGCTACTTGAAGAGGAAACAAATCATAGAGACAAAACTGACACCTACTTTTTTTGTCAAGTTTCAAAGAGCTACTACAAACCATGTTGGATTTAGAGTTCCAAATTCAGCTATCTATATAGGAGAGGACAGAGTGAAACCTAAATATAAAAACTGCTACTGTACATGAACGCTTAAACCTAGAAGAACAAAATTTGGTGAGCCTAGTCGGATTTGTGTACTGATCATTACCACCTAGTATCATCAAGATTGGGTGAAAAAATATTTGCTGGTATTTCGGAATCTTGTTATTTCTTAGAAACTTGGCAACCCCTCTCAATGAAAGTGCTTTTCCACAGTCTTTGCCTAGGTCTACTTGAAGAGGAAACAAACCATAGAGACAAAACTGAGAACTCCTTTATTTTGTCAAGTGTCAAAGTGCTACTACAAACCATGTTGGATTTAGAGTTCCAAATTCATCTATCCATATAGGACAGAACAGAGGGAAACCTAAAAAATAAACTGCTACTTTAAACGAACGCTTCAAACTAGAATAATAAAATTTGGTGAGTCATGTGGCATTTGTGTTCTGATCATTACCACTAAGTATCATGCAGATTAGGTGAAAAAATATTTGCTGGTATTTTGGAAACTCGTTATTTCTTGGAAGCTTGGCAACCCATTTCAATGAAAGTGCTTTTCTACAGTCTGGGCCTAGGGCTACTTGAAGAGGAAACAAACAATAGAGACAATACTGAGAACTCCTTTATTTTGTCAAGTTTCAAAGAGCTACTACAAACCATGTTGGATTTATGGTTCCAAATTCATGTATCTATATAGAAGAGAACAGAGTGAAACCTAAATATAAAAACTGCTACTGTAGACGAACGCTTCAAACTAGAAGAACAAAATTCGGTGAGCCAAGTGAGATTGGTGTACTGATTATTACAACCAAGTATCATCAAGTTTGGGTGAAAAAATATTTGCTGGTATTTCGGAAATCGTTATTTCTTAGAAGCTTGGCAACCCCTCTCAATGAAAGTGCTTTTCCACAGTCTGTGCCTAGGGCTACTTGAAGAGGAAACAAACCATAGATACAAAACTGATATCGCCTTTATTTTGTCAAGTTTCCAAGAGCTACTACAAACCATGTTGGATTTAGAGTTCCAAATTCATCTATCAATATACGAGAGAACAGAGTAAAACCTAAATATAAAAACTACTACTGTAGACGAACGCTGAAACCTAGAAGAACACAATTTGGTGAGCCAAGTGGGATTTGTGTACTGATCATTACCAGCAAGTATCATCAAGATTGGGTGAAAAAATATTTGCTGGTATTTCGGAAACTCGTTATTTCTTAGAAGTTTGACAAACCCTCTCAATGCAAGTGCTTTTCCCCAGTCTGTGAATAGTGCTACTTGAAAAGGAAACAAACCATAGAGACAAAACTGAGAACTCGTTTATTTTCTCAAGTTTCAAAGAGCTACTACAAACCATGTTGGATTTAGAGTTTCAAATTCATCTATCTATATAGGAGAGAACAAAGTGAAACCTAAAAATAAAAACTTCTACTGTAAACGAACGCTTTAACCTAGAAGAACAAAATTTGGTGAGGTAATGCGGGATTTGTGTACTTGTCATTACCACCACGTATCCTCAAGATTGAGTGAAAAAGTATTTGCTGGTATTTCGTAAACTCATAATTTCTTGGAAGCTTGGCAACTCCTTTCAATGAAAGGGCTTTTCCACAGTATCTCCTTAGGGCTACTTGAAGAGGAAACAAATCATAGACACAAAACTGAGAACTACTTTTTTTGTCAAGTTTCAAAGAGCTACTACAAACCATGTTGGATTTAGTGTTCCAAATTCAGCTATCTATATAGGAGAGAGCAGAGGGAAACCTAAAAATATAAACTGCTACTGTAAATGAACGCTTCACCTAGAAGAACAAAATTTGGTGAGTCAAGTGGGATTTGTGTACCGATCATTCCCACCACGTATCATCAAGATTGGGTGAAAAAATATTTGCTGGTATTTCGGAAACTCGTTATTTCTTAGAAGTTTGGCCAACCCTCTCAATGCAAGTGCTTTTCCCCAGTCTGTGCCTAGGGCTACTTGAAGAGGAAACAAACCATAGAGACAAAACTGAGAACTCCTTTATATGTCAAGTTTCAAAGAGCTAACAAACCATGTTGGATTTAGAGTTTCAAATTCATCTATCTATATAGGAGAGAACAAAGTGAAACCTAAAAATAAAATCTGCTACCGTAAATGAACGCTTCAACTTAGAAGAACAAAATTTGTTGAGCCAAGTGGGATTTGTGTAATTGTCATTACGACCACGTATCATCAAGATTGGGTGAAAAAGTATTTGCTGCTATTTCGGAAACTCGTAATTTCTTGGAAGATTGGCAACCCATTTTATTGAAAGTGCTTTTCCACAGTCTCTGTTTATGTCTACTTGGAGAGAAAACAAATCATAGAGACAAAACTGAGAACTCCTTTATTTTCTCAAGTTTCAAAGAGCTACTAAAAACCATGTTGATTTAGAGCTCCAAATTCATCTATCTATATAGGAGAGAACAGAGAAATACCCAAAAATATAAACTGCTATTGTAAACGAACGCTTCAAATTAGAAGAACAAAATTTGGTGAGTCAAGTGGGAATTGTGTACCCATCATTACCACCAAGTATCCACAACATTGGTTAAAAAAAATATTTGCTGGTATTTCGGAAACTCGTTATTTCTTAGAAGCTTTGCCACCCGTAAAAATGAAAGTGCTTTTCCACAGTCTGTGCCTAGGGCTACTTGAAGAGGAAACAAACCATAGAGACAAAACTGAGAACTCCTTTATTTTGTCAGGTTTCAAAGAGCTACTACAAACCATGTTGGATTTATGGTTCCAAATTCATGTATCTATATAGAAGAGAACAGAGTGAAACCTAAATATAAAAACTGCTACTGTAGACGAACGCTTCAAACTAGAAGAACAAAATTCGGTGAGCAAAGTGAGATTGGTGTACTGATTATTACAACCAAGAATCATCAAGTTTGGGTGAAAAAATATTTGCTGGTATTTCGGAAATCGTTATTTCTTAGAAGCTTGGCAACCCCTCTCAATGAAAGTGCTTTTCCACAGTCTGTGCCTAGGGCTACTTGAAGAGGAAACAAACCATAGAGACAAAACTGAGATCGCCTTTATTTTGTCAAGTTTCCAAGAGCTACTACAAACCATGTTGGATTTAGAGTTCCAAATTCATCTATCAATATACGAGAGAACAGAGTAAAACCTAAATATAAAAACTACTACTGTAGACGAACGCTGAAACCTAGAAAAACACAATTTGGTGAGCCAAGTGGGATTTGTGTACTGATCATTACCAGCAAGTATCATCAAGATTGGGTGAAAAAATATTTGCTGGTATTTCGGAAACTCGTTATTTCTTAGAAGTTTGACAAACCCTCTCAATGCAAGTGCTTTTCCCCAGTCTGTGAATAGTGCTACTTGAAAAGGAAACAAACCATAGAGACAAAACTGAGAACTCGTTTATTTTCTCAAGTTTCAAAGAGCTACTACAAACCATGTTGGATTTAGAGTTTCAAATTCATCTATCTATATAGGAGAGAACAAAGTGAATCCTAAAAATAAAAACTTCTACTGTAAACGAACGCTTTAACCTAGAAGAACAAAATTTGGTGAGGTAATGCGGGATTTGTGTACTTGTCATTACCACCACGTACCCTCAAGATTGAGTGAAAAAGTATTTGCTGGTATTTCGTAAACTCATAATTTCTTGGAAGCTTGGCAACTCCTTTCAATGAAAGGGCTTTTCCACAGTATCTTCTTAGGGCTACTTGAAGAGGAAACAAATCATAGACACAAAACTGAGAACTACTTTTTTTGTCAAGTTTCAAAGAGCTACTACAAACCATGTTGGATTTAGAGTTCCAAATTCAGCAATCTATATAGCAGAGAGCAGAGGGAAACCTAAAAATATAAACTGCTACTGTAAATGAACGCTTCACCTAGAAGAACAAAATTTGGTGAGTCAAGTGGGATTTGTGTACCGATCATTCCCACCACGTATCATCAAGATTGGGTGAAAAAATATTTGCTGGTATTTCGGAAACTCGTTATTTCTTAGAAGTTTGGCCAACCCTCTCAATGCAAGTGCTTTTCCCCAGTCTGTGCCTAGGGCTACTTGAAGAGGAAACAAACCATAGAGACAAAACTGAGAACTCCTTTATATGTCAAGTTTCAAAGAGCTAACAAACCATGTTGGATTTAGGGTTTCAAATTCATCTATCTATATAGGAGAGAACAAAGTGAAACCTAAAAATAAAATCTGCTACCGTAAATGAACGCTTCAACTTAGAAGAACAAAATTTGTTGAGCCAAGTGGGATTTGTGTAATTGTCATTACGACCACGTATCATCAAGATTGGGTGAAAAAGTATTTGCTGCTATTTCGGAAACTCGTAATTTCTTGGAAGATTGGCAACCCCTTTTATTGAAAGTGCTTTTCCACAGTCTCTGTTTATGTCTACTTGGAGAGAAAACAAATCATAGAGACAAAACTGAGAACTCCTTTATTTTTTCAAGTTTCAAAGAGCTACTCAAAACCATGTTGATTTAGAGCTCCAAATTCATCTATCTATATAGGAGAGAACAGAGAAATACCCAAAAATATAAACTGCTATTGTAAACGAACGCTTCAAACTAGAAGAACAAAATTTGGTGAGTCAAGTGGGAATTGTGTACCCATCATTACCACAAAGTATCATCAATATTGGTTAAAAAAATATTTGCTGGTATTTCGGAAACTCGTTATTTCTTAGAAGCTTTGCCACCCGTAAAAATGAAAGTGCTTTTCCACAGTCTGTGCCTAGGGCTACTTGAAGAGGAAACAAACCATAGAGACAAAACTGAGAACTCCTTTATTTTGTCAGGTTTCAAAGAGCTACTACAAACCATGTTGGATTTAGAGTTCCAAATTCATCTATCTATATAGGAGAGAACACAGTGAAACCTAAAAATAAAAACTGCTATTGTAAACAAACGCTTCAACCGAGAATAACAAAATTTGGTGAGCCAAGTGGGATTTGTGTATTTGTCATTACCAACACTTATCATCAAGATTGGTTGAAAAAGTATTTGCTGATATTTCGTAAACTCGTAATTTCTTGGAAGCTTGGCAACCCATTTCAATGAAAGTGCTTTTCCACAGTCTGTGCCTAGGTCTACTTTAAGAGGATACAAACCATAGAGAAAAAACTGAGAACTAATTTATTTTGTCAAGTTTCACAGAGCTACTACAAACTATGTTGGATTTGGAGTTCCAAATTTTTCGATCTATATAAGAGAGAACAGAGTGATACCTAAAAATAAAAACTGCTACTGTAAATGAACGCTTCAACCTAGAAGAACATAATTTGGTGAGCCAAGTGGAATTTGGGTACTTGTCATTACCACCTAGTATCATCAAGTTTTGGTGAAAAAATATTTGCTGCTATTTCGGAAACTCGTAATTTCTTGGAAGCTTGGCAACCCCTTTCAATGAAAGTGCGTTTCCACAGTCGCTGCTTAGGGCTACTTGAAGATTAAACAAACCATAGAGACAAAAAGGAGAACTCCTTTATTTGGTCAAGTTTCAAAGACCTACTACAAACCTTGTTGGATTTAGAGTTCCAAATTCATGTATCTATACAGAAGAGAACAGAGGGAAACCTAAATAAAAAAACTGCTACTGTAGACGAACGCTTCAACCTAGAAGAACAAAATTTGGTGAGCCAAGTGGGATTTGTGTGCTTGTCATTACACCAAGTATCATCAAGATTGGGTGAAAAAATATTTGCTGGTATTTCCGAAACTCGTTATTTCTTCGAAGCTTGGCAAACCCTTTCAATGAAAGTGCTTTTCCACTGTCTCTGCTTAGGGCTACTTGAAGAGGAAACAAATCATAGAGACAATACTGAGAACAATTTTATTTTGTCAAGTTTCAAAGAGCTACTACAAACCATGTTGGATTTAGAGTTCCAAATTCATCCATGTATATAGAAGAGAACAGAGTGAAACCTAAATATAAAAACTGCTACTGTAGACGAACTCTTAAACCTAGAAAAACAAAATTTGATGGCCAAGTGGGATTTGTGGAATTATCATTACCACCAAGTATCATCAAGATTGGGTTAAAAAATATTTGCTGGTGTTTTGGAAACTCGTTATTTCGTAGAAGCTTGGCAACCCCTCCAAATGAAAGTGCTTTTCCACAGTCTGTGCATAGGTATACTTGAAGAGGAAACAAACCTTAGAGACAAAACTAAGAAATCCTTTACTTTCTCAAGTTTCAAACAGGTACTACAAACCATGTTGGATTTAGAGTTCCAAATTCATCTATCTATATAGGAGAGAACAGAGTGAGACCTAAATATAAAAACTACTACTGTAGACGAACTCTTAAACCTAGAAAAACAAAATTTGATGGCCAAGTGGGATTTGTGTACTGATCATTACCACCAAGTATCATCAAGATTGGGTGAAAAAATATTTGCTGGTATTTTGGAAACTCGTTATTTCTTAGAAGCTTGGCAACCCCTCTCAATGAAAATGCTTTTCCACAATCTGTACCTAGGGCTACTTGAAGAGGAAACAAACCATAGGGACAACACTGATAACTACTTTTTTGTCAAGTTTCAAAGAGCTGGACAAACCATGTTGGATTTAGAGTTCCAAATTCATCTATCTATATAGGAGAGAACAAAGTGAAACCTAAAAATAAAATCTGGTACTGAAAACGAATGCTTCAACCTAGAAGATCAAAATTTGGGAGCCAAGTGGGATTTGTGTACTTGTCATTACCACCAAGTATCATCAAGATTGGGTGAAAAAGTATTTGCTGGTATTTCTGAAAATCGTAATTTCTTGGAAGCTTGGCAACTCCTTTCAATGAAAGTGCTTTTCCACATCTCTGCTTAGGGCTACTTGAAGACGAAACAAATCATAGAGACAAAACTGAGAACTCCTTCATTTTGTCAAGTTTCAAAGAGCTACTACAAACCATGTTGGATTTAGAGTTCCAAATTCATCTATCTATATAAGAGAGAACAGAGTGAAACCTGAAAATAAAAACTTCTACTGTAAACGAACGCTTCAACCTAGAAGAACAAAATTTGGTGAGCCAAGTGGGATTTGTGTACTTGTCATTACCACCAAGTATCATCAAGATTGGGTGAAAAAATATTTGCTGGTATTTCAGAAAATCGTAATTTCTTGAAAGCTTGGCAACCCGTTTTAGTGAGAGTGCTAATCCACAGTCTCTGCTTAGGGCTACTTGAAGAGGAAACAAATCTTAGAGACAAAACGGAGACCTCCTTTATTTTGTGAAGTTTCAAAGATCTACTACAAACTATGTGGGATTTAGAGTTCCAAATTCATCTATCTATATAGGAGGGAATAGAGGGAAACCAAAAATTATAAACTGCTACTGTAAACGAACGCTTCAACCTAGAAGAACAAAATTTGTTGAGTCAAGTGGGATTTGTGTACCGATCATTAACACCAGGTATCATCAAGATGGGGTGAAAAAATATTTGCTGGTATTTCGGAAACTCGTTATTTCTAAGAAGATTGGCAACCCCTCTCAATGAAAGTGCTTTTCCACAGTCTGTGCCTAGGGCTACTTGAAGAGGAAACAAACCATAGAGACAAAACTGAGAACACATTTATTTTGTCAAGTTTCAAAGAGCTACTACAAACCATCTTGGATTTAGATTTCCAAATTCATCTATCTATATAGGAGAAAACAAAGTGAAACCTAAAAATAAAAACTGCTACTGTAAACGAACGCTTCAACGGAGAAGAACAAAATTTGGTGAGCCAAGTGGGATTTGTGTACTTGTCATTACAACCACTTATCATCAAGATTGGGTGAAAAAGTATTTGCTGGTATTTCGGAAACTCGTAATTTCTTGGAAGCTTGGCAACCCCTTTCATTGAAAGTGCTATTCCACAGTATCTGCTTAGGGCTACTTGAAGAGGAAAGAAATCATAGGGACAAAACTGAGAACTACTTTTTTTGTCAAGTTTCAAAGAGCTAGTACAAACCATGTTGGATTTAGAGTTCCAAATTCAGCTATCTATATAGGAGAGAACAGAGGGAAACCAAAAATTATAAACTGCTACTGTAAACGAACGCTTCAAACTAGAAGAACAAAATTTGGTGAGTCAAGTGGGATTTCTGTACCGATCATTACCAAAAAGTATCCTCAAGATTGGGTGAAAAAATGTTTGCTGGTGTTTCGGAAACTCGTTATTTCTTCGAAGCTTGGCAACCCGTTTCAATGAAAGTGCTTTTCCATAGTCTCTGCTTAGAGCAACTTGAAGAGGAAACAAACCATAGAAACAAAACTGAGAACTCCTTTATTTTGTCAAGTTTCAAAGAGCTACTTCAAACCATGTTGGATTTAGAGTTCCAAATTCATCTATCTATATAGGAAAGAACAGAGGGAAACCTAAAAATATGAACTGCTACTGTAAACGAACGCTTCAAACTAGAAGAACAAAATTTGGTGAGTCAAGTGGGATTTCTGTACAGATCATTACCACCAAGTATCATCCAGATTGTGTGAAAACATATTTACTGGTATTTCGGAAACTCGTTATTTCTTTTAAGCTTGGCAACCCCTTTCAATGAAATTGCTTTTCCACAGTCTGTGCCTAGGGCTACTTGAAGAGGAAACAAACCATAGAGACAATACTGAGAACTCCTTTATTTTGTCAAGTTTCAAAGAGCTACTACAAACCATGTTGGATTTAGAATTCAAAATTCATGTATCTATATAGAAGAGAACAGAGTGAAACCTAAATATAAAAACTGCTACTGTAGACGAACGCTTCAACCTAGAAAAACAAAATTTGGTGAACAAAGTGGGATTGGTGTACTGATTATGAAAACCAAGTATCATAAAGATTGGGTGAAAAAATATTTGCTGGTATTTAGGAAACTCATTGTTTCTTAGAAGCTTGCAACCCCTCTCAATGAAAGTGCTTTTCCACAGTCTGTGCCTAGGGCTACTTGAAGAGGAAAGAAACCATTGAGACAAAACTGAGAACTCCTTTATTTTGTCAAGTTTCAAGGAGCTACTACAAACCATGTTGGATTTAGGTTTCCAAATTCATCTATCTATATAGGAGAGAAGAAAGTGAAACTGAAAAATAAAAACTTCTACTGTAAACGAACGCTTCAACTGAGAAGAAAAATATTTGGTGAGCCAAGTGTGAATTGTGTACTTGTCATTACCACCACTTATCATCAAGATTGGGTGAAAAAATATTTGCTGGTATTTCGGAAACTCGTTATTTCTTGGAAGCTTGGCAACCTCTTTCATTGAAAGTGCTTTTCCACATCTGTGCCTAGGGCTACTTGAAGAGGAAACAAACCCTAGAGACAATACTGAGAACTCCTTTATTTTGTAAAGTTTCAACGAGCTACTACAAACCATGTTGGATTTAGAGCTCCAAATTCATGTATCTATATAGAAGAGAACAGAGTGAAACCTAAATATAAAAACTGCTACTGTAGACGAAAGCTTCATCCTAGAAGAAAACAATTTGGTGAGCCAAGTGGGATTTGTGTACTGATCATTACCACCATCTATCATCAAGATTGCGTGAAAAAATATTTGCTGGTATTTAGCAAACTCGTTATTTCTTAGAAGCATGGCAACCTTTCTCAATGAATGTGCTTTTCCCAGTCTGTGCCTAGGGCTATTTGAAGAGGAAACAAACCATAGAGACAAAAATGAGAACTAGTTTTTTTGTCAAGTTTCAAAGAACTGCTACAAACCATGTTTGATTTAGAGTTCCAAATTCATCTATCTATATAGGAGAGAACAGAGGGAAACCTAAATATAAAAACTGCTACTGTAAACAAACGCTTCAACCTAGAAGAGCAAAATTTGGTGAGGCAAGTGGGATTTGTGTACTTGCCATTACTACCAAGTATCATCAAGACTGGGTGAAAAAATATTTGCTGGTATTTCTAAAACTCGTTATTTCTTAGAAGCTTGGCAACCCCTCTCAATGAAAGTGCTTTTCCACAGTCTGTGCCTAGGGCTACTTGAAGAGGAAACAAACCATAGAGACAAAACAGAGACCTCCTTTATTTTGTCCAGTTTCAAAGATCTACTACAAACCATGTTGGATTTAGAGTTCCATATTCATCTATCTATATAGGAGAGAACAGAGGGAAACCTAAAAATATAAACTGCTATTGTAAACGAACGCTTCAACCTAGAAGAACAAATTTTGTTGAGTCAAGTGGGATTTGTGTACCGATCATTACCACCAGGTATCATCAAGATTGGGTGAAAAAATATGTGCTGGTATTTTGGAAACTCGTTATTTCTTAGAACCTTGGCAACAACTCTCAATGAAAGTGCTTTCCACAGTCTGTGCCTAGGGCTACTTGAAGAGGAAACAAACTATAGAGACAAAATTGAGAACTAGTTTATTTTGTCAAGTTTCAGAGAGTTACTTCAAACCATGTTGATTTTAGAGTTCCAAATTCAACTATCTATATAGGAGAGAACAAAGGGAAACCTAAAAATAAAAACTGCTACTGTAAAGGAACGCTTCAACCTAGAAGAACACGATTTGGTGACCCAAGTGGCATTTGTGTACTGATCATTACCACCACGTTTCATCAAGACTGGGTGAAAAAATATTTGCTGGTATTTCGGAAACTCGTTATTTCTTAAAAGCTTGGCAACCCCTTTCAATGAAAGTGCTTTTCCACAGTCTCTGCTTAGGGCTACTTGAAGAGGAAACAAATCAAAGAGACAAAACTGAGAACTCCTTTATTTTGTCAAGTTTCAAAGAGCTACTACAAACCATGTTGGATTTAGAGTTCCAAATTCATCTATCTATATGGGAGAGAACAGAGTGAAACCTAAAATTAAAAACTGCTACTGTAAACGAACGCTTCAACCTAGAAGAACACGATTTGGTGAGCCAAGTGGCATTTGTGTACTGATCATTTCACCACGTATCATCAAGATTGTGTGAAAAAATATTTGCTGGTATTTCGGAAACTCGTTATTTCTTAGAAGCTTGGCAACCCCTCTCAATGAATGTCCTTTTCCCCAGTCTGTGCGTAGGGCTACTTGAAGAGGAAACAAATCATAGAGACAAAACTGAGAACTCCTTTATTTTGTCAAGTTTCAAAGAGCTACTACAAACCATGTTGTATTTAGAGTTCCAAATTCATCTATCTATATAGGAGAGAACAGAGGGACACCTAAAAATATGAATTGCCTCTGTAAACGAACGCTTCAACATAGGAGAACCAAATTTGGTGAGCCAAGTGGGATTTGTGTACTTGTCATTACCACCAAGTATCATCAAGATTGGGTGAAAAAATATTTGCTGGTATTTCGGAAACTCGAAATTTCTTGGAAGCTTGGCAAGCTTTTTCAATGACAGTGCTTTTACACAGTCTCTGCCTAGGGCTACTTGAAGATTAAACAAACCATAGAAACAAAACAGAGAACTCCTTCATTTTGTCAAGTTTCAAAGAGCTACTACAAACCATGTTGGATTTAGAGTTCCAAATTCATCTATCTATATAAAAGAGAACAGAGTGAAACCTAAAAATAAAAACTGCTATTGTAAACCACCGCTTCAACCTAGAAGAACACAATTTGGTGAGCCAATTGGCATTTGTGTACTAATCATTACCACCAATTATCATCATGATTGGGTGAAAAAATATTTGCTGTTATTTCGGAAACTCATTATTTGTTAGAAGCTTGGCAACTCCTCTCAATGTATGTGCTTTTCCCCAGTCTGTGCCTAGGGCTATTTGAAGAGGAAACAAATACATAGAGACAAAACTGAGAACTTTTCTATTTTGTCAAGTTTCATCGAGCTACTACAAACCATGTTGGATTTAGAGTTCCAAATTCATCTATCTATATAGCAGAGAACAGAGGGAAACCTAAAAATATTAACTGCCACTGTAAAGGAACGCTTCAACCTAGAAGAACAAAATTTGGTGATCAAATTTGTATTTGTGTACTTGTCATTACCACCAAGTATCATCAAGATTGGGTGAAAAAATATTTGCTGGTATTTTGGAAACTCGTAATTTCTTGGAAGCTTGGCAACCCCTTTCAATGAAAGTGGTTTTCCACAGTCTCTGCTTAGGGTTACTGAAGAGGAAATAAATCATAGAGACAAAATTTAGAACTCCTTAATTTTTTCAAGTTTCAAAGAGCTACTACAAACCATGTTGGATTTAGAGTTCCAAATTCATCTATCTATATAGGAGAGAACAAAGGGAAACCTAATAATATAAACTGCTACTGTAAACAAACGCTTCAACCTAGAAGAACAAAATTTGGTGAGTCAAGTGGGATTTGTGTACCGATCATTACCACCAAGTATCATCAAGACTGGGTGAAAAAATATTTGCTGGTATTTCGGAAACTCGTTATTTCTTAGAAGCTTGGCAACCCCTTTCAATGAAAGTGCTTTTCCACAGTTTGTGCCTAGGGCTACTTGAAGAGGAAACAAACCATAGAGACAAAACTGAGAACTCCTTTATTTTGTCAAGTTTCAAATAGCTACTACAAACCATGTTGGATTTAGAGTTCCAAATTCATCTATCCATATAGGAGAGAACAGAGTAAAACCTAAAAATAAAAACTGCTACTGTAAACGAACGCTTCAGCCTAGAAGAACACAATTTGGTGAGCCAAGTGGGATTTGTGTACTGATCATTACCACCACCTATCATCAAGATTGCGTGAAAAAATATTTGCTGGTATTTAGCAAACTCGTTATTTCTTAGAAGCATGGCAACCTTTCTCAATGAATGTGCTTTTTCCAGTCTGTGCCTAGGGCTATTTGAAGAGGAAACAAACCATAGAGTCAAAAATGAGAACTAGTTTTTTTGTCAAGTTTCAAAGAACTGCTACAAACCATGTTGGATTTAGAGTTCCAAATTCATCTATCTATGTAGGAGAGAACAGAGGGAAACCTAAATATAAAAACTGCTACTGTAAACGAACGCTTCAACCTAGAAGAACAAAATTTGGTGAGCCAAGTGGGAATTGTGTACTTGTCATTACCACCACGTATCATCAAGATTGGGTGAAAAAATATTTGCTGGTATTTCTAAAACTCGTTATTTCTTAGAAGCTTGGGAACCCCTCTCAATGAAAGTAATTTTCCACATTCTGTGCCTAGGGCTACTTGAAGAGAAAATAAAACAAAGAGACAAAACTGAGAACTCCTTTATTTTGTCAAGTTTCAAAGAGCTACTACAAACCATGTTGGATTTAGAGTTCCAAATTCATCTATCTATATAAAAGAGAACAGAGTGAAACCTAAAAATATAAACTGCTACTGTAAACGAACGCTTCAACCTAGAAGAACAAAATTTGGTGAGTCAAGTGGGATTTGTGTACCGATCATTACCACCAAGTATCATCAAGATTGGGTAAAAAAAATATTTGCTGGTATTTCGGAAACTCGTTATTTCTTAGAAGCTTGGCTACCCCTTTCAATGGAAGTGCTTTTCTACAGTTTGTGCCTAGGGCTACTTGAAGAGGAAGCAAACCATAGAGACAAAACCGAGAACTCCATTATTTTGTCAAGTTTCAAAGAGCTACTACAAACCATGTTGGATTTAGAGTTCCAAATTAATCTAACTATATGGGAGAGAACAGAGTGAAACCTAAAAATAAAAACTGCTACTGTAAACGAACGCTTCAACTTAGAAGAGCACAATTTGTTGAGCCAAGTGGCATTTGTGTACTGATCATTACCACCACGTATCATCCAGATTGGGTGAAAAAATATTTGCTGGTATTTCGGAAACTCGTTATTTCTTAGAAGATTGGCAACCCCTCTCAATGAATGTGCTTTTCCACAGTCTGTGCCTAGGGCCATTTGAAGAGGAAACAAACCATAGAGAAAAAACTGAGAACGTTTTTATTTTGTCAAGTTTCAAAGAGCTACTACAAACCATGTTGGATTTAGAGTTCCAAATGCATCTATCTATATAGGAGAGAACAGAGGAAAACCTAAAAATAAAAACTGCTACTGTAAACGAACGCTTCAACCTAGAAGAGCAAAATTTGGTGAGCCAAGTGGGATTTGTGTACTTCTCATTATCACCAAGTATCATCAAGATTGGGTGAAAAAATATTTGCTGGTATTTCTAAAACTCGTTATTTCTTAGAAGCTTGGCAACCCCTCTCAATGAAAGTGCTTTTCCACAGTCTGTGCCTAGGGCTACTTAAAGAGGAAATAAAACATAGAGACAAAATTGAGAACTCCTTTATTTTGTCAAGTTTCAAAGAGCTACTACAAACCATGTTGGATTTAGAGTTCCAAATTCATCTATCAATATAGGAGAGAACAGAGGGAGACCTAAAAATATAAACTGCTACTGTAAACTAACGCTCCAAACTAGAAGAACAAAATTTGGTGAGTCAAGTGGGATTTGTGTACCAATCATTACCACCAAGTATCATCAAGATTGGGTGAAAAAATATATGCTGGTATTTCGGAAACTCGTTATTTCTTAGAAGCTTGGCAACCCCTTTCAATGTAAGTGCTTTTCCACACATTGTGCCTGGGGCTACTTGAAGAGGAAACAAACCATAGAGACAAAACTGAGAACTCCTTTATTTTGTCAAGTTTCAAAGAGCTACTACAAACCATGTTGGATTTAGAGTTCCAAATTCATCTATCTATATGGGAGAGAAGAGAGTGAAACCTAAAAATAAAAACTGCTACTGTAAAAGAACGCTTCAACCTAGAAGAACACGATTTGGTGAGCCAAGTGGCATTTGTGTACTGATCATTACCACCACGTTTCATCAAGATTGGGTGAAAAAATATTTGCTGGTATTTCGGAAACTCGTTATTTCATAGAAGCTTGGCCACCCCTCTCAATGAATGTCCTTTTCCCCAGTCTGTGCCTAGGGCTACTTGAAGAGGAAACAAATCAGAGACAAAACTGAGAACTCTTTATTTTGTCAAGTTTCAAAGAGCTACTACAATCCATGTTGTATTTAGAGTTCCAAATTCATCTATCTATCTTGGAGAGAACAGAGTGAAACCTAAAATAAAAACTGCCACTGTAAACGAACGCTTCAACCTAGAAGAACAAAATTTGGTAAGCCAATTGGGATTTGTGTACTTGTCATTACCACCAAGTATCATCAAGATTGGGTGAAAAAATATTTGCTGCTATTTCGGAAACTCGTTATTTCTTAGAAGCCTGGCAACCAACTCAATGAAAGTGCTTTTCCACAGTCTATTACTAGGGCTACTTGAAGAGGAAACAAAACATACAGACAAAACTGAGAACTTCTTCATTTTGTCAAGTTTAGAAGAGCTACTACAATCCATGTTGGATTTAGAGTTCCAAATTCATCTATCTATATCGGAGAGAACAGCGGGAATCCTAAAAATAAAAACTGCTACTGTAAACGAACGCTTCAACCTACAAGAACAAAATTTGGTGAGACAATTGGGATTTGTGTACTGATCATTACCACCACGTATCATCAAGATTGGGTGAAAAAATATTTGCTCGTATTTCGAAAACTCGTTATTTCTTAGAAGTTTGGCAACCCCACTCAATGAAAGTGCTTTTTCACAGTGTGTGCATAGTGTACTTGAAGAGGAAACAATTCATAGAGACAACACTGAGAACTCCTTTATTTTGTCAAGTTTCATAGCTACTACAAACCATGTTGGATTTAGAGTTCCAAATAAATCTATCTATATAGGAGAGAACATAGTGAAACCTAAAAATAAAAACTGCTACTGTAAACGAACGCTTCAACCTAGAAGAACAAAAGTTGGTGAGCCAAGTGGGATTTGTGTACTTGTCATTACCACCAAGTATCATTAAGATTGGGGGAAAAAATATTTGCTGGTATTTCGGAAACCCGTAATTTCTTGGAAGCTTGGCAACCCCTTTAAATGGAAGTGCTTTTCCACAGTCTCTGCCTGGGCTACTTGAAGAGTAAACAAATCATAGAGACAAAACTGAGAACTCCTTTATTTGGTCAAGTTTAAAAGAGCTACTACTAACTATGTTGGATTTAGAGTTCCAAATTCATCTATCTATATAGGAGAGAACAGAGTGAAACCTAAAAATAAATAATGCTACTGTAAACGAACGCTTCAACCTAGAAGAACAAAATTTGGTGAGCCAAGTGGGATTTGTCTACTTGTCATTACCACCAAGTATCATCAAGATTGGGTGAAAAAAAATTTGCTGGTATTTCGGAAACCCATAATATATTGGAAGCTTGGCCACCCCTTTCAATGGAAGTGCTTTTGTACAGTCTCTGCCTGGGATACTTGAATAGGAAACAAATCACAAAGACAAAACTGAGAATTCCTTTATTTTTTCAAGTTTCAAAGAGCTACTACAAACCATGTTGGATTTAGAGTTCCAAATAAATCTATCTATATAAAAGAGAACAGAGTGAAACCTAAAAATAAAAACTGCTACTGAAAACGAACACTTCAACCTAGAAGAACACAATTTGGTGAGCCAAGTGGGATTTGTGTACTTGTCATTAACACCAAGTATCATCAAGATTGGGTGAAAAACTGTTTGCTGGTATTTCGGAAACTCCTAATATCTTGGATGGTTGGCAACCCCTTTCAATGAAAGTGCTTTTCCCCAGTCTCTGCCTAGGGCCATTTGAAGAGGCAACAAACCATAGAGAAAAAACTGAGAACTCCTTTATTTTGTCAAGTTTCAAAGAGCTACTACAAACCATGTTGGATTTAGAGTTGCAATTTCATCTATCTATATGGGAGAGAACAGTGTGAAACCTAAAAATAAAAACTGCTACTGTAAACGAACGCTTCAACCTAGAAGAACAAGATTTGGCGAGCCAAGTGGCATTTGTGTACTGATCATTACCACCACGTATCATCAAGATTGGGTGAAAAAATATTTGCTGGTATTTTGGAAACTCGTTATTTCTTAGAAGCTTGGCAACCCCTCTCAATGAATGTGCTTTTCCCAGTCTGTGCCTAGGGCTACTTGAAGAGGAAACAAATCATAGAGACAAAACTGAGAACTACTTTATTTTTTCAAGTTTCAAAGAGCTACTACAAACTATGTTGTATTTAGAGTTCCAAATTCATCTATCTATATAGGAGAGAACAGAGGGAAACCTAAAAATATGAACTGCCTCTGTGAACGAACGCTTCAACCTAGAAGAACCAAATTTGGTGATCAAGTGGGATTTGTGTACTGATCATTACCACAAGTATCATCAAATTGGGTGAAAAAATATTTGCTGGTATTTTGGAAACTCGTTATTTCTTAGAAGCTTGACAACAACTCTCAATGAAAGTGCTTTTCCACAGTCTGTGCCTAGGGCTACTTGAAGAGGAAACAAAAAATAGAGACAAAACTGAGAACTCCTTTATTTTGTCAAGTTTCAGAGAGCTACTACAAACCATGTTGATTTTAGAGTTCCAAATTCATCTATCGATATAGGAGAGAACAGAGTGAAACCTAAAAATAAAAACTGCTACTGTAAACGAACGCTTCAACCTAGAAAAACAAAATTTGGTGATCCAAGTGGGATTTGTGTACTTGTCATTACCACCAAGTATCATCAAGATTGGGTGAAAAAATGTATGCTGGTATTTCAGAAACCCGTAATTTCTTGGGAGTTTTGCAAACCCTTTCAATGAAAGTGCTTTTCCACAGTCTCTGCTTAGAGCTACTTAAGAGGAAACAAATAATAGAGACAAAACTGAGAACTCCTTTATTTTGTCAAGTTTCAAAGAGCTACTACAAACCATGTTGGATTTAGAGTTCCAAATTCATCTATCTATATAGGAGAGAACAGAGGGAAACCTAAAAATATAAACTGCTACTGTAAATGAACGCTTCAACCTAGAAGAACAAAATTTGGTGAGCCAAGTGGGATTTGTGTACTTGTCATTAACACCAAGTATCATGAAGATTGGGTGAAAAAATATTTGCTGGTATTTCGGAAAATCGTTATTTCTTAGAAGCCTTTCAACCCCTGTCAATCAACCTGCTTTTCCACAGTCTATGACTAGGGCTACTTGAAGAGAAAACAAAACATAGAGACAAAACTGAGAACTTCTTCATTTTGTCAAGTTTCAAAGAGCTACTACATTCCATGTTGGATTTAGAGTTCCAAATTCATTTATCTATATAAAAAGAACAGAGTGAAACCTAAAAATAAAAACTGCTACTGTAAACGAACGCTTCAACCTAGAAGAACACAATTTGGTGAGCCACGTGGGATTTGTGTACTGATCATTACCACCACGTATCGTCAAGATTGGGTGAAAAAATATTTGCTGGTATTTCGGAAACTTGTAATTTCTTGGAAGTTTGGCTACTCCTTTCAATGAAAGTGCTGTTCTACAGTTTGTGCCTAGGGCTACTTGGAGAGGAAACAAACCATAGAGACAAAACTGAGAGCTCCTTTATTTTGTTAAGTTTCAAAGAGCTACTACAAACCATATTGGATTTAGAGTTCCAAATTCATCTGTCTATATGGGAAAGAACAGAGTGAAACCTAAAAATAAAAACTGCTTCTATAAAAGAACGCTTCAACCTAGAAGAACACAATTTGGTGAGCCAAGTGGCATTTGTGTACTGATCATTACCACCGCGTATCATGAAGATTGGGTGAAAAAATATTTGCTGGTATTTCGGAAACTCGTTATTTCTTAGAAGCTTGGCAACCCCTCTCAATGAATGTGCTTTTCCCCAGTCTGTGCCTAGGGCTATTTGAAGAGGAAACAAACCATAGAGACAAAAATGAGAACTTTTTTCTTTTGTCAAGTTTCAAAGAGCTACTACAAACCATGTTGGATTTAGAGTTCCAAATTCATCTATCTATATAGGTGAGAACTGAGTGAAACCTAAAAATAAAAACTGCTACGGTAAACGAACGCTTCAACCTCGAAGAACAAAACTTTGGCTGCAGCCAAGTGGGTTCTTCTATTTGAATGTACTTGTCATTAATCGTATCATAAAGATTGGGTGAAAACTGTTTGCTGGTATTTCGGAAACTTGTAATTTCTTGGAAGCAATTTGGCAACCCCTTTCAATGAAAGTGCTTTTCCACATTCTCTGCTTAGGGATACTTGAGGAGGAAACAAATAATAGAGACAAACTGAGAACGCCTTTATTTGGTCAAGTTTCAAAGAGCTACTATAAACCATGTTGGATTTATAGTTCCAAATTCATCTATCTATTTTGGTGAGTCAAGTTGAATTTGTGTACTGATCATTACCACCAGTATCATCAAGATTGGGTGAAAAAATATTTGCTGCTATTTTGGAAACTCGTTATTTCTTAGAAGCTTGAAAACAACTCTCAATGCAAGTGCTCTTCCATTGTCTGTGCCTAGGGCTACTTGAAGAGGAAACAAACCATAGAAAAAGTTTCAAAGAGCTACTACAAACCATGTTGGATTTAGAGTTCCAAATTCATCTATCTATATGGGAGAGAACAGAGGTGAGCCAAGTGGGTAATTTTTTGTTAGCTTGGGAAACCCTTTCAATGAAAGTGCTTTTCCACAGTCTCTGCTTAGGGCTACTTG